>NW_021604670.1:6367940-6373503 GCF_004785775.1 Grammomys surdaster
GCTCAGGTGCCCCCTCTCTCCTCCAGGTCACTTTTGGCTACTGGGTGTGACCAGATAACACCCTACTTAAGGACACTGGCCTCCAGCAGAGCAACAGAACATGGCCATTGTTTTTCCAGAGGGAGGGCCGGTGTGGAAAGCAGCATTTTGACAAAATTAGCAGGACCTCCAAACACAGAACACAAATGTGAAGGAAACATTCAAACGAGGAACACACAAAGCTTTCTAAGGTTAATTTAGTTGGTTATTTGGGTGACGTCGGGGTGATGGTGGGGTCCGGAGCTATGGAAACATGCCAGAATTGCCATGCTGGGTATACACAGCATCTCTTACACCTGCCTCCACTTGGAAAGCCCCTCACTAAGAGCAAGGGTTGACAGACAGCACTTGTGCTGCTCCAAGATGGATATTACTTTGTTTGATTCCTATTGTTAGGTTTCTGTTGTTTGTAAATAGAGTGGTGTGATGGTTCCAGTGGAAGTGGGTGGCATGTAAGCTCTGTGTGCACTCCGTGTCCTTGGTGGTTTTCTGTCTGTGTGTTAACCTTTGGGGCCTTGGGGAAGACTTGGACCTGACTGCATTAGGCCAGGCTCTATGTTCCTGGCACATCCTCTGATGAGACTGACCTGTGGACAGGAGGAAGGCTTTTCCATGCAGAATCCTTCAGCAGGAAGGAGCTCATAGGGAAGGTAGCTCATAGTGAACAGACTCCCCAAGGATGTGTTTGTAGACTGCAGCCCATTGTCCTGTCTTGGGAATTCTACTTTCTTGGTGTGAATGTATTGGAATGGGGAATTGAGGGGTCTGGCTAAATGGTATCTCACTGCCTTGAAGGAGGCAGGACACTGACAACTGGAGACTGGAAGAGAAACTTCAACACTTGTGACCACTTTGTGGGCATTAACAGTAAAATTAAGAAAGCAGTACCCACAGTAGATATCATGAAGTTTGGCAGAGAATGTTGTGGTATACCTTGCCACTCCTTAGTATCCTACCATTGGCTCCTTAAAGTAGGGGCTTCTGGAGAAGGCAAGGCTTTGTGGTCATTTGGTGCTCCTCTAACTCTATCTTTAGGGTGCATGGAGCATGCTCTTTTGTCAGCAGTAACTGCTGCAGGGTGCTTTTTTGGACTACTTTTTCTGGGCACTTGGAATGAAGGAAGAACAATTTGCATTTCTGTAGAGGTCTTTCCAGGCTCTTTACCCAGTTTGAGGAAGACAGTGGGCACTGATTGAGTGCTATCCTGTCCCCTGCATTAAATATCACAAAGGCAAGTCAGACTTCTTGTTTCTGATTCAGTTTCTTGAGTTCATTGTTAATAGATGGAAGGCAAAAATGTGCGATCTGTGCAATAGTAAGTATAGCTCTGAAAGACATTTTCAAAGAAAGACACATTTTTAAACACCTGATGCCCGTGCCCAAGTCCTATATGCAACTAAAACCTTTCAAGAAAACTTTGAATCATTAATTTATTCAGAAATCAACCAGAACAGCACACAGAGCTTTTCTTTCAAACATTCATCATACCTAATGTTCAAGAAGATTTTTAAAAGAAAAGGAAGAAAGAAAAAAAAGACATAAACCCATCTTTTTTTCGATGCAGACCCATTTTATGCAGAGCTAAATCTGAGTCTCTGTGTCTGCCTGAGTTCAGGCAGAAAGCATGCTGTTATCTCAGTGGAGATTCCTGCTGGGAGCTCCTTCTCTTCTTGGGGCTTCCTTCTCTAGGTATTGGGAACTCAGAAAGGGCCACTTTCATTTTTGCTCTGATGATCTCCCAGGAGCAAGGTCTGTATTCTTCAAAGCAGGTACAGCTTGCCTTGACAAAGTGTGGTGGACAGGACAGGCACGCCTCTGTTACTCCTTCCACGGCTTCCAGGGCATTTCTCAACAAGGCTAATTAGTAGTTGATCAAGTGCCTTCTCTGGCCAGGCAGCTCTGCTGGCCTCTGTGCCAAAGAGGAGGACCAGCCCGAACATCTGGGAGTAGCAACTGGTGGCTTCTTTCTGCTTTACCTGAGTGACGCCTCTTTTCTCCAGGGACATCAGAATTCATTGCTGTCCTGAAGGCAATAGATTTACTAGAATTGCCCTCCTCTGTGCTATTTTTTACTGGTTTCCATGAAGGAGTTTACTACTGGTTGCCATTCATTAGTAGACTATAATATTTTAGAGTTGAATGTATATATGGGGGCTCATATTCCTGTTTAGTTCATTTTCAATGTATTCACCATGTATCCGTACAATTAATTCTTACACCTCCACTGTTACCTTATTCTGATGATACCTGGGCTGGCTTAATTAGTATGCACACAGCCACATGTTCCATATTACCTTGCCTTTCTCTATAGTCTTCTGTGTAGTTTGCTTGCATCTGTAAAAGAAACCTTTATTGAGAGTTTGCAAGGATCCCTCAACTTCTATTCCTGCTTTTTGCCTTTTGTCTCAACACTTTCCAAAGTTGTTATGTGTAAATATTACACATGTATAAATTTAACAGGTATAAATTGGTGGGACTTAAACTCTGGATCTTTTCTACTCAGGATAAATAGATTTTCAGCATATAGATAATACCAGCTCCTAAATGACCCTACTTCCTGCCCTTATTATCATGTCTAAATGAAAATTTGAATCTTTATCTTTACCCATGGCCTTCACAATTAATTCTAGAAACATATACCCTATTGGTAGTCATATCTGTATAATTTTGTGATTCATTAGGTGCCTTGTGATAATCAGTAATTTTTCTTATGTATATTTTATGCATATTAAATTTTTAATATATAGTTTATAGATATATTAAATTTTTGTGAGGCATGAGGATGGGGAATAGAATGCCAGACTTGAGTTTACAGCATCTTCAAGAAGAACCTGGGATGTATGATTCCCTGTGAGGACAAGAGAAGGTCAGGGAGGAGGCAAAAAGAGAAGAGAAAATAAGGAAAAACTGAAGGAACAGCCAAAGAATCAAGTACTAACATGAGTTGTCAAATTAGTCCAGGAGAAACATTTTAAGATATTCTTCCATGACCCTTCTGTTTTGAGTCTTTGGTTCATCATGTTTTGTTTTTTAAATCAGGCCACATCTTGACTATGCTTGTGAGAGTTTGTGATCCCACAAATAACTTCCCTTGTAAATCAGATCAGAAGGACCCACGTTTTCTTAGTGGAGTATATTTTCCCTTGGGGTTATATGTTGGTTGAAAGTTCACTGACAAAGAAAATGTTAATTTCATATTAGATGTTTGTTACAAGCACCCCTTAATGTTCTTTCCTGTTAAGTGGACAGAAGCTGTCAGACATCAGTTGGCTTACTTGATTGACGGTGGTCAAACCCTTTCCCCAGGCACTCATCACAGGAGCAGGTCCCAGGTAGCAGAACCAAATGAGTCCTCTTGTTTCAGCAGACACAAATCTGGCAATGGCAATGGAAGACCTTGCTGTTGCCTCCACAGCTCTGAGGCAAGGAGGGATGTAACTGATGTTGCTGCCACTCCTTAAGCACCATCTGGGTAGCCCGAGCACAGCCTCAGCCTTGCCATTCTCCAGGGGCGGCCGAAGCTGCCAATCAAGCAACTGCTTCTTCAGCAATTCTTCCAGCTTTCCTCAAGACAATCATCATTTTAAAACAACAGGGAGATTCTGACCAGGGAATGCTTAGCTGCATTTGTTGCAGGATATTTGATCACACTGTGAACCCAGATATCATGTTATCTGCTTAAAATGTTGTTTCTAGTTGTGGTGTGGCTCAGTCTTAACACACACCTTTAATCCCTCTCTCTAGAGTAAATAGGTGCCCTTAATATACACCTTTAATCCCAAACAATGAAGGTAAAGTTCGTTTGTGAAAACAACCACCCATGTTTGAAAGTGATATCTAATTGAGTGGCAGACAAAGTGATGAATCAGAGAAAGATTTGACAGAATAGAATATGTCCAACTTTCACAAGAAGAGAGAAGAAAAGGAAGCTACTTGAGGGGCAGTGCAGAGAGAGCAGTGGCAGTTTTTACCAAGACAGTTGTACAGAGACAGGTTATAGAGAAAGAACAAGCTAAGCACAGGTAAAGACGAAAAGTGAGAAGGAACCAGAATCTTAGAAGTTACTGCTAAAGTTAGTATGAGGCCAAGCAGAACAACTCAGAAGAGGCTGAGAAAGAAGTCAGATAGAATCAGTCAATTTGGAGAGGAATTTGAGCCAGAACAGCTAAGTTGAACCAGTCGGGTAGAGATCAGAAAGAACAAGAAAGAGTGAGTTCATCAACAGTAAGTATCAGAGGCTGAAAACATTGTACGCCTAGATAAGACTGTAAGAAAGCTAGAAGCTTCTAGGACTAGGCCTAGGTTAGCACACAAAGGCAGTAAGCCTCAGAGACAACAATGACAAAGGAGAATAAAAGATAATTTTACATCTGACACTTAAAGTGGTTGGAAGAAAAAAACCAACATGATTGGAGGAGGAGAAAGTCCACCAATATTGCAGAAAACAGAGGACATTTGACAGAAACATCACGAAGGACAGAAGACATCTGACAGAAACATACAGAGCAAAGGGTCTGGGATTGTCTCCAGAGGAAGCATCCTCGAATTTGGCTGGAGGTCCAGAAAGACTGGAGAGCTCTGAAGCGGCATGAGCCTCCAGCCTAGAGCAAGGAAAGATGCAGGAGCCCCTAAGACAGTGAATCACAGTAAGCCACACCAAAAGGACAATTTTAATTATATAGACAGACTTTCACTGCATTAAAAAAATGGGAATCTCAGATCCCTTAAGAACAAGAAATGGACTTGAGGGGATAAAAACATTACTTGAAAAAGCCGTTGTAGTACTTACTGCAACTAGGACCACCAGAGTAAAGCCCTCTCTACTTTGAATCTCAATCTTTACACATTTACTCTCAAGAAAGATTGAAAAAATAGCTGTGCCACAAGAAAAATAAGCTACGGCTGTAGAAAGGCTTGAGAGACAAAAGACAGAGGAAGTAAGAGAACAGGGAATGCTTAATTATGAGCCTATGGTACCTAATAAAATTGAGGATCAAGATAGACAGCCCATTGCCAGTGAGTAAGAAGCCCAGCTATCTGGGATGGAGAGTTTCTAACTCCTGAGGAGTTGTGTAGCACTAAGAGTGGAGGGTCCCAACACCTCAAGTTCAGAGCTGTAACATTAGCAGCTGGGTGTTGAGCTACTGGCACTCCAGACCCATAAGGCTGAAAGCAGAGGGTCCTAACTCCCTAAGCTTGTTGTGCCTGATGCTAAGAGAGTTTCGTTTTGTCCGGTTATCTTTTCCATCAAAATAAAACAAAGTGTTCTCAATTGGTGATGCTTGCATTGTGAAGACTTGGCTCCTGTCAGGAGCCAACAAGTCGAAGCTAAAATCTAGCAGATGATCTTCCTGAGATGAGTCTGCTTCGGATTAAAATCTATGACAGATTTGCTTTGGTAGGCCAAGCCTGGGAGAAATCCATTTTAGGAAAGATTCCTGCTATTAATACGTTTTTTTCATATTCATATATATATGTATGTATATGTATATGTATATGTATATGTATATGTATATGTATATGT
>NW_021604670.1:6373513-6457996 GCF_004785775.1 Grammomys surdaster
TATATGTATATGTATATGTATATGTATATGTATATGTATATGTATATCACTGTATTAGCCCATTCTTTTGAGCAGATCTCTGCAGAACAACAAAGATGTACTGTCTTGTAGTGATGCTATATAGACAGAGAATAATTCTAGAGAATTCCTGATTTGATTCAAATAATTTTGGGAAGAAAGTTTTTAGAGATGGTCTTAGTTGATGAAAAGATATAATAAATTTAGAATCAGGAATAAAATGTGCCCACTCCTCAGAATATGAGTAAAGTCTGCATAATAAGAAATACAACGAGTTTCCATAGTTACACTAAAAAGAGATATAGACTTGGGACGATTTTGTGTTTAAGGAAAACCATTCAGGGCCAAGGGTAAAGTCACAGGTGTGCACTATGATAAGGCAGGGCCATGTAAAACTGTTGCTTTGAACATTTAATGAGTATGTTATAATGAAACATTGCTTTGAACTTAATATCAGCATCCTTCTGCAACTCCCATTTTATGCAACATTTTATCTCTGAGGTAATTTTCTAAAGCACTTTTTGTCCAAGAAGGTACTAAAAAGACCAGAGAAAAGAAATAAAGTTGTCGTTTGAATGGTTTGGTATGGGGAGCTTGCCCCATCCATCCATCCATCCATCCATCCATCCAAATGTGTGTCTGTTTGTGTCTATATGTACATATGTAGGTGTGTATGTAAGCACACATGAATACTTGTAGAGTTGATTGTGACAGACGGTCGGGCCCAGCCCGACCCATGGGTATATGAATATTTGAATATATATGTGTCTGTGCATATTTGCCTGTATATAGCATTTCCACTCTTTTCCTTTCCTTCCTTTCTGATTCACAAAGAGTTAACCAGCTTAGCCAGAGAGGCGGTTGGCTAATTTACCAGAGAAAGGAGCACCAGGAATAAATCCTTTCACTTAATCCTCTGCTGTTTTATGATGAGGCTAAACAGTTTCTCCCTCAGAGGAACTCACAGAAGGCAGGTCAGCTACTGAAGCATAGTGACTTAGACTTAAGGCAGTAAACGTTTTATTATTGTACAGCAACCCTAAATCTCCCATAAGACCAAGTCTACACGCCCCCCCCCCCCACTGATGCTCATCCTCCTCCACTGCCTCAAGAAGAACCAAACAAGAAAGAAGACCTGCTGGGGGCTGGCTCCCACCCCTGGCAGGCTCTTAGGAAGCAAATAGAAGTTTGCAGCACAAAGTACTTTAGCCCTCTTTCTTTCCAGTTCTCTGATGGTTGTGTGTCCATGTCATCCACAGTGGAGACACTGATGCCAGCCATGCCCTGTCTCTATGGGAAATGGTGCAGTCAACAAACACTTTAATATTCGGCAGCCAGTAAAGACAGAAGCTTGGTCACAATCATTGACCTTAGTAAGCCTCAGTTGCTCCCAGATGGTGCAGCATTATGACCTTACAGCCCCACCCACAGGCATCTGGGTGCATAGTCTGCCCTTCTGTACTACATTCATTAGTGGACCTCTGACACCTCTAGGGATGAAGATGAAGTGGCTCTACTATATTGTGGGACTTGTGAGAACTGGCTGGCACACAGAAGATCGCTTCCTCAGCTGCCTCCTGGTATGTTGGACCCTCACATTTGGTTCTCTGATACTTTATGTCTCTAGCAAATTATTAACTCTGGAATATGAGTGAGAATATGGCTGTAGAAAATTTCAAGAAAAAAATAACAGAACAGAGCCAAATCCCAGAACTGTTGTGCTAATAATAATAATACTAATAACTAAAAAGCAAGTCACATTAAAAAGGAAATAACAACCAGACACCTGGAGGGTTTTAGGTTATCACAGAGAGAAGCAGTTGAGAGACAAGATACTTGTTTACATTTTCTTAAGCTGGTCCCTGGGATGGAAGAAAATGCAAAAGCCAAAACCCATTTGGCGCAGACATTAGTTTCCTAACTCCCGCATGTGGAAGAAAGCAATTTAAAAGTGTCATCTGTAACCCAGGATGGTCTGAGCGATGCCTCTCCTATGCTGAAATCACTCCTTACCCAAGCTAGCCTCACAGATGTAGACTTCTTGGTCAATTCCTCAATTAGAATATCACAGCTTTTTCCTTCGTTCCTGTATTCCGTTCCCAATACCACATCCGTCAATTGGCAATCATCCTCTGGAATTCCTCATTTCTGTCTGTTTATATTTTTTTCTTTTGTGGAAAAAGGCAGATGTAGAGAAAATTGCAATGTCACTGTTGAAGGTGAACTGAGAATCACGGTAAAGTCAAACAACACATTCTGACAGTAGCAATTAATTTCTAAAATTGGACTCTGTCTCGGAAATCAAAAAAAAAATTCTAAAATTGGCAGCTTACACTTAAGAATGGATGTGCCATCAGTTGTGTTTCCTATCCTCCCCTGCAGATTAGATTGCCAGGCTGTCCTGCTCCTAATGTGTGCTCTATGCTTATGCAGTTGGGCAGAGCAAGCTTGAGCCCAGGAGCCCAGGTTGCCACTTCCTTCACAAGGCTGTCCATCAATGAAAGTGTGCTGTCCTTGAATCCAGATGGTCTTTCTTCAAGATGGGAAAGCTAAAGGCACAGCTCTGTCCAATAATAAGGTTACTATTTCCCGCCAAGGAAGAGTTCATTTAACTCTGGAGAAAAATCTGCCGGGAGACAGAAATCTGCAGACGAAAAAAGCACTGGGGGTTTTGCACCTCTTGACCACCAGGTGGCTCTCATCCCTTAAAATGATCTTATTAGATGCTAGCGTAAAGTGACTAGAAATTTTTCTTTCTTTTTGCCACAGTGGCCATTGGATCACTTCATAACAAGGGCAATCCCTTGTTTCCAAAAATACTGAATGTTGGCTAGGAAGGGGAGTAGTTAGTCTTTTATATATGGAAATTTCTGAAAAAAACAAACAAACAAACAAAACAAACAAAAAACCCCACAACTTTCTACTTTTGCTTTCATTGATGGTTGTGTATATTTAAGGGGAAAATGACAGCTGGAAACCGACATGAGAAGGGAAGCAGTGTGGAGAGGGCGAGGAGGGAACCCTGGGGATTTCTGCATAGGCGCAGAGGCTATCGCGATGAGAGCAGAAGGATGGTACTCAAGGACACGTCAGAACCAGCTTTCCATTTAGCAGATGCTATAGCTTGCATCCAAAATATACTCCAAAGGCCCTGGTCCCCTGGGTGCTGGTACTGTGTAGTGTTGTGGCCCTTCAAAAAGTATCAGGTTCTTAGGTCATGGGTGGAGAACATGCTCTTCATTTCGTGGGGATCGTGGGATGATGATTTGTATCCCCTCCCCCTTTCTCCCTGTCCTCTGGGTCTTCTTCCCCCCCCCCTTTAGACCGCTTCTTCTCCCTCTCTCTCTACCCACTTTCTTTCCTGTCCCTCTGCCCCCCTCCCCTTCCCTCTGCTCCTCCCTATCTTCCCTTCCCCGCCCACCCCCCTCCCCCACTGTTCCTTAATGGAGATATGAAGTCCAGCTTTGACACACGTTCCTGTCAGAATGTACTGTCCTAAGGCCCAAGTGAATTCAGCAAACCTTGGACTTGGACCAAGAGTTTAGATAAACTCATTTTTATTTAAGTAGTCTGTGTTCTTATAGTGATGGAAAGCCAATTCCGAAAGTTAATGTGTCTTCCAGATTTTTATGCAAAACACCATTTTATAGTTTTTCAAAGTACATTACAAATGCAGCAGATCTTTAAGTTGACCTTGGCATAATCATCTTGTCGTTTGGGCAAAGTCTATCACCCAGTTCTATGTCCATTGTTTAATGGTTAATTTTCTTACGTGTAAAAGCGTATCTAAATGGAAAATGTACTGTCTTAGAACTTCTTGAGAGATGGACTCCTTGAGGGACAGAATGAAGGGACACTAGCCCACTCAAGCATGTGGCTCCAACAGGCCTTGCCCTTCTCCCCCATTCCCTCCATCTTGCTTTAAAAAATAAAATCCGTTAGATTACATTCCTAAAACTATCCCCCTCAAGGTTAATTCCCTTATTTGGCCAATTCCTCCTCCTTAGGCTGACTACCAAGATCTAGCTATTGAAGTATTTAAGTCCAGAATCAGAAGTCATCTTTGGTTCACCTAAATAACATGTCCAATTAAAATTAAACACCTCAGGGCTGGAGCGATGGCTTAGTGGTTAAGAGCACTGTCTGTTCTTCCAGTGGTCCTGAGTTCAATTTCCAGCAACCACATGGTGGCTCACCACTATCTGTAATGAGATCTGATGCCTTCAGGACAGTGTACTCACATACATAAAATAAATAAAGTCTTTTTTAAAAAAAAAAATTAAACACCTCATCCTAATACAGGATTTCTCACTTTTTCTAAACTTACCCTTTTCTAACTTCCCTCTTTCTAACCCTCCATTTTCCTATGTGCCATATCTTTCTCTATCCAGAGGCAGACCTTTGTACCCCCTCCCCTCTGGGACAAATGCCCCTCCTCCCTCTTCCTTGCACTTTTTCTCCTGTCTCCTTTGTTTCTTTCCCCTTCTCCCTCTTTCTCTATCTCCTCTCTTTGCCCCTGTCCCTGCCCTCTGTCATTCTGAGACAAATAAATATCCTATGTGCTGAGAACTTGTTCTGGAGGTGTCTTGAGCTGACCTTGAGGTTCCCTACACAGAAGATGGATCCAGATGACTTAGGTCAATCAATCCCTGGGTCATTATATTTGAATCCAAACCTTTTCCTGTGGCTAGCCTGGGTGTTTCTTGGAGTTACTTGATTTTCTTCTCACATCAATAAATTGTATACTCTCCTCTCCCCTCCACTCTTCCTCTAACTTCTAAAAGCTCATTCACATCATTCTTCCTCCTTTGTGGGAGGAGAGAAAACAGAGAAGTGACCTTCTTTAACCCACTCCTCACATCCTGTGCCTAACAGTTTTCAACAGTCAAAAGGTTACATACACAGTGATGCTGGGTACCACACGGAGCTTTCTATACTGTCTCTCAGATGTGGTAGAAAAGGAGAAGAGGCAGACTTCCTTCCAGGGAGTAGGGCAGGAAATAATGTCCTTATGCCACCTCTACCACTAACAAAAGCTGGAGTTCTATGTCCCTTATAGTCTGAAGCATGCCACATGGACATAAGAAAGGAGATGAGGTAATCTGTTTTAGTTTCCCTGCCCCCCACCCCCACCTCCAATCCCCTGAAGCTGAGAATTGGATAACAGCTCCCACCTTCCCAGCTCTTTGAGGGGTGGAGTGGGGGATAGAATGTGCCTTACGAGAAATGGAGTAGACTTTTCCTCACCCTTTGAATGCAGGGCCTTAATACTCTAGCCATTAGAGTCTAGCCTTTTAAGTTCCATTTGGGGGATGGTTGTTTATTTTCTTTTACTATCCTAGATGCTCAGGATGGAAGCATTGGCTCTATGGGTCCCACATAACCTGGCCTATTCTATGCCAGAGGAAAAGACTGAATGGTCCAGGAACCCAGCCGAGGTCTTGGTTAGAATATCACTTTCTAAAGACACTGTGATGGTTTGTATATGCTCGGCCCAGGGGGTGGCACTATTAGAAGGTGTGGCTCTGTTGGAGAAGGTGTGACCTTGTTGAAGTAGGTGTGTCACTGTGAGTGTGGGCTTTAAGACTCTCATCCTAGCTCCCTGGAAGTGAGTATTGTCCTAGCAGCTTTCATAAGACGATGTAGAACTCTTGGCTCCTCCTGCACTATGCTTGTCTGTAAGCAGCTATGCTCCTACCTTGATGATAATGGACTGAACCTCTGAACCTGTAAACCAGTCCCAATTAAATGTTGTTCTTTATAAGAGTTGCCTTGGTCATGGTATCTGTTCACAGCGGTAAATCCTTAACTAAGACAGAGAGCAAATGTTTGCCTAATCGGAATTTAATTACATTCTGGAGATAAAATTCTTAGAATTAATGCACTTTGAAGATGGGGTATCTTCCCCCAACATAAATCACAAAAACTAGGATTATGTTGTGTCAGAAATGTCACAGTCACCTCTTCCTGCCCCTTTTTTAAAATTACTTATTACTTTATTTATCTGAGTACACTGTTGGAGAGCATTCAATCCATTACAGATGTTTGTGAGCCACTATGTGGATGCTGGGAATTGAACTCTGGATCTCTGAAAGAGCAGTCAATGCTCTTAACCGCTGAGCCATCTCTCCAGCCCTCTCCCTGCCCTTCTAACTACATCTCATTCTATAAGCTAAAGTCAGTTTGCAAGGAGCTAGGTGACCCCAGTCTCATAATTCAAGGTCAGAGGATAATTCAACTTTCCCCACAGGTGACAAAGTACCACACACCTTTAGGAAATATGAGTATATGCATGATGAGCAAATAACATTGTTATGAAAATCAGAGTTCATTCTCTCTCGAGGATAGGATATTGAGGAATATCAGTGTCTCTAACTGTGGCAAACACTATTGTGAGAGATTCCCTCAACAGATTACTGGGCCTCCTGGCTCAGTGAAAGGTCAAGCTCCTACAGCTCATGGGGCAGCCTGGTACCCATGGACACCTGGTGGGACCTGGCAGAGTGGATATATAGTGTTCCTTGGGGAACATTAAAATGCAATGCAGTTCTGTGAAATCAGAGGAGTTGGCGGTAATGGCTGATATTCATACGGCGTTTTGCAAATGTTTTCACATGTTATTATAGTTATCTATTTTCTTATTGTTTAGAAATCTGCAGGGAAAGCTCAAAAACATGAAGAGACTTTCCTTGGCCACAGTAGAGAGTGGGAAACCAGAGGAAGATTTGGGCACAAAACAAACTAAGGATCACTATTTTCTCCATTTTACAAATGATAGAGATCGATCATTGAGATCAAATGCTGAGGCCAGTAGGGTCTGGTGAATTATATAATCCCTTCCCTCTAGTTCAGAGGTTCTCAACCTTCTTAATGCTGCGACCCTTCCATACAGGTCCTTATGTTGTGGTGACCCCCAACCATAAAAATATTTCATTGCTACTTCATAACTATAATTTTGCTACTGTTATGAATCATAATGTACATATCTGATATTCAGTAGTATTTCTAATATGTGACCCCCAAAGGGATCATGACCCACAAGAGAAGATCTAGTGCTCTAGTGGTTGATAGTAAACCTTCAGTATCTTAGATTGGCCTTGCCCCTACACTGATGATTTAGATGCTACCTTCCAACTCCTTGAGGAAGTCCAGGATCCCGACTGCACAGTGTTGATGGTACCTGATCATTCAGGTAATTCCCAGAGAACATAACTTCATGCCTCAAAGTCAGACCACTCTGGGTTGTTGAGATGCAGGTACTCACACAGCAGCTTCACAGTGACCATCTTAGGCTTCTCCTAAAATAAAAAAAATGCATTGTATTTGCTTTTAGTTGCAGCATACATCTGTATAGCACTTAAAACATTGTGACACTAGAAATAAACACCTGTACATTTTCCATCTATATAATTAATACAAAGACTATTTAATCCAAATTTGAATTAAAAAAATACCTTGAAAAAAACTGAAATACTGTATCATTATAGTGTTGAAACATTAGCGCTGATATTCTCTTTTATTACACTTAAGTATGTATTTTTAGATTTATTTATTTTATACATGTGTCTGTGTTGCTACATGTATGCCTGTGCGTGACATGGGTGCAGTGCCCACAGAGGTCAGAAGAGGGTGGCAGAACCCCTGGGGCTGGAGTTAAGATGACTGAGAGCAGCCACATGGATTCTGGGAGTCTAACCCCAATTCTCTGAAAAATACCTGAAATGATCCATGGATTAAATAGCATTTGTATAAATTATATAGATGGAAAATGTACTTTTTCTTGTACATCTAGCACCAGGACACGGGAAATTTTTTATTTTGAAATTCAAAAATAAGACATGATTCACAGCCGGGCGGTGGTGACGCACGCCTTTAATTTCAGCACTTGGGAGGCAGAGGCAGGCAGATTTCTGAGTTTGAGGCCAGCCTGGTCTACCGAGTGAGTTCCAGGACAGCCAGGGCTACACAGAGAAACCCTGTCTCAAAAAACCAAAAAAAAAAAAAAAGACATGATTCGCTGGGTCATTTGTGTCCTGAAATGCTTATTACTTACTATAAATGAAGTCCCTAGCTCCTACCAATGTATCTTAACTGCACCAGAACCACCCTCAGAGCTAGGTAAACATAGACTGCATTGCTTGTACACACTTTCTTCTGATTCAATAAATTTATTAAATATCTCTAGAGCCAACATTACTGACAAATTCTTAAACAGTTCTTTGTAATCAACTCATATTATTGGTGGGGCTTAGTGAAGGTAACAGTCTTGAGGTTGCTAATCTCATAGGACCCCTTGATTCCTGGAAGATGGAATAAGCTTTCCTCATAGGTGCTGTGATACTAACCACTCCAACTGATAAGATCTACAACCACCTGTGAACCTGGCCTCTGGGCATGCCTCTAGGGGTTCTGCTTACTATGAGTGTCACTGTTTCCTGGGCTTGGATCCCAGATCAAGTAAAAAGAAGTGAGTGATTCTCTTCTTTTTGACTTCTGGCTGCAATATGACTGAATGCTTCAAGCTCCTGCTGCCTTAAGTTCTCTGTCATGAGGGATTCATACCCTTAAACTATGAACCAAGGTTGTCCCTTTCTTCCTTCAGTTTCTTATGTCAGGGCATTTTATTACAGCTATGGGAGTAGAATTTAATAATGGTGTAAAGGGTGCTGTTTTTTCAATCTCTGCCATTTAATAAACAGTACAGATTAAAGGTCATTTCTACTTACATATTACACATGCTGCAAACAGAGAACTTTTAAAGGCCTATAAAACCCCAAATGCCCTCTGTCTCTATGATAATAACTCTGTATTAAGGGCCCAAAACAACTTTCCCATGAAATGTTTATGATGTTCATGTTGTGTGGATGGTGGGAATCAAAACTGCCATCATAACAGCTGGTGATAGACTAATGCTATGAATACCAAGAAACCAAGACTGGGTTACAGACTAAGTGATGACAAGATGATCTGGTAACATCTTTTTAGGGAAGAACAAATGTTTGGAAAATAAGGAGATTTGGGTGCCCTAAGACTAACAATCCATAAAAAAAAAACATACTAATCGGTGTTTTAACTGTTCATAGACTCTCCTATGCTCTGCTTTGGGAAATCTGAAACCCACAAACATTCTGTAAGTGCAACCAGCATGTCAAGAACCTAGCACAAGATTCAGTACAAGTCTAACTTACAATAATTTACTTAACAAATAATATTTCCTGTAAGTGATCTCCTGGGACTTTAATTACATGCCTACAAAAGGGTAAATAATCGAGATATATACAATTTTAGATTTTGAGTTAAATGTAAAGAAAATCTAATATTCCAGCGTGAACCTCTTCTGAGAATTATATTGGGGTTTTCAAACTCCAGGCAACATTAATGTCGTGATTCCTGGAGTATACTTTGTCCTTCACAATTCTGTTTATGTTATTTTTGCAACGTACGATCAATTTGAAAATACAAGTATGATTATACCTATATAAAGAAAGGCAAGACAGAGATGTTATTTCAAAATGGAATAACAAAATACACAGCATTGTTGTTCAACTTGAGTCTCATCCATGAAGAAGAGTAAAGATTTGACAGAGCTTATGGAACTGATTTCTGCAACCCACAAAGATTCCGATGCTCAGCAATGGAGAATATCATGGCGTCTCCTCAGGACTCACTAAAGTCCACACTGGGGAAGACAACTTCATCCCCCAACTGCAGAAAGTGATATTTGAGACCCATTTTCCATACATTTTGGCATGTTCTGCTTGAAGCTGCCCTTGTTTTCTTTAGTTTATTCTTCAGCCACCAAGACACACAGGTTGCAGATTGGAAGAGTCTGTGGTTTGCTCAGGAATGCACTTGTTCATGCTAACATGTTCTTCTTTTGAAACTTTACAAAAAAAGAAAATGTTCAATCTAAGGCTGGTCGCTGTAAGGACAGCTAGTAACAGCCTTTCTCCAATTCACTAGTAGTGTCTTCTCTGAGACGAATCACAAGTCCTCTCTTTCAAGGGACTTCCGTCTTCTAGGGACAGGATTGAAGGATATGCCACTAATTCCAGCATTAGGCAATCCATGTTCTAAAGACAGATGAGAAGCAGGCTTCAGATATTTTGCACTGCCAAGCAATTAGGGCTCATAAAAGATGTAATAATTATCTTGGTTTCCTCAAGCGATGGTTAGGAAACCTCTAGAGTCCAGACAAATGTTGACTAAAACTTGTCTTTTTATGGTGTCATAATTAGAGAATGATGTTGCAATCCTAATCCAAAGATATGCTGAAAATACTTTTCAAGTTATAATGTCAAAAGATCTCTTACACAAATGAATCGTTGATGCTGAGAAGTTACAGTTAAAAGATATCTGACGCACCATCAAACTTGAGGCTTATTGAAAATTCCTTACAATTTTACCATCAGAATTTCAGATCCTACCTCTGTTCCAGTTTAGTGTAGATAGTCACTCATCAATGTTCTTGGTTCAGCAGAGCAGACTGCAGGAAAGGAATACATTTTGGACCTTCATATCTGCTTCTGGTGCAAAGGTGTGTGCTGTGCCTTACACTGTTTTTTTGTTTTGTTTTGGTTTTTTGTTTTGTAAGAAAGACTATGACAAGAATCAAAGTATTGAGGTTAATTTCCAGCAGGAAAGAGAATCTTCACTTTGCATGAAACAACCCCAAAGGAATACATGCAATCTTGCTATAGACTAAGTTGCCCTCCTAGACTTAACCTCTGGACTTACTGCACATGACCAGCAGCCGGGGGCTCTTCTGTGCAGGCTTCATTGGCCCACAGTTGCTGGACTCTGCTGTTTCCTTTGAGCTATATGTGTTGCCTTTGTATTCCAAAAATATTTACCATAAAAAGGAAAGACTTGCATATGTTTCTGCAAAACTTCAAATTATCTCATTCAATTTCTGACTTTGTTTCTCTATGAAACCTTTAAGCATCTCTGTGAATGAGGGAAAGCAGATAGATAAACAACGCACTGATCAAAGAGAAAGCTATGGGGTTTCTATTGAGGAAAAGGAAAACACAGGGATAAGGAGGAGATCAGATCCAAAAGGGAGACATGGCAGAAGTGTGTCAAGTTTCAAAATCAGTAAGAAAATATAAATGCTTTTCCTTTGCCAGCCTGAGCAGCCCCTCCCAGTTTCAGCAATTGGTTTAAGCCCCTGGGTTAACCGAACATGCTCAGTGTGTTGTATACCTGTCGTCTAGCCTTTCAGTTGCTCTCTTGTATTAATGACTATTGTGGTGATAAAATATCATGGCCACAGCAACTTAGAGAAGGAAGTTTATTTAAGCTCACAGTTCCAGGGGGATGAGATTATCGTGAAAGGGACACATGGCAGGAAGAGGCAGGTCCAGTGGCCTGGAGCAGGAAGCACGGAGCTAGAATCTTCTAGCCATCAGATTAAGCAGAGAAAGCAAACTGGAAAGTGGTAAGGATTTTTTTTCCCTCAAAGCTTGCTCTGTGTGATGAATTCCCTCCAGCAAGGCTGCAGCTCCTAAACCTCCCCAAGCAGATCAACCAACTGGGGACCAATCATTCAAATATGAGAACCTATGGGGGACATTTCTCATTCAAACTGCAACATTTCCAGAAATAATCTTCCTTCTCCTTCTCTTTCTCCTTCTCCTTCTTCCTCCTCTTCCTCCTCCTCTTCCTCCTCCTCTTCCTCCTCCTCTTCCTCCTCCTCCTCCTCCTCCTCCTCCTCCTCCTCCTCCTTTTTATTTTCTTGTAGGTCAGTGGAGGATAAAATCAAGCATGCTCATACAGCTCTATCCTGAGAAAAATAAGATAACTGCCATTTGTTAGGTGTTGGCCTGAGGAACTAACAACCTGAGGGCTTTCAAGTGGGTAGACGTCAGCTCTACAAACACGGTCCCATTTTCCAGAAAGAAGTTGAATTGCCTTGAAGTAGGAATTCTGCATTGAATCCTACATTATGAGTTATGAGTGTGGCCTTGCATAGGGAAAGTAGAGACTGGAGAATCCCTGGGTTTACTAGCCAGCCATTCCACCTAACTGGTGAGTCCCAGGTATACTGAGAGATTCAGTCTCACAAAAGTATGTGGAGAACAACTGAAAAAGACATGTGACATTGGTTTCTGGTGTCCAAAGACACATTAACCTAGTCTTAAGGTTTCTATTGTTGTGAAGAGACACCATAACCATGGAAACTCTTATATAGGAAAGCATTTAATTGGTTCAGAAGTTTAGTCCATTATTGTCATGGTGGGAAGCATGGGGCCATACAGGCATTGTGTGGGAGCTGTTGCTGAGAGTTCTACATCTGGATCCTCGGGCACCAGGAAGAGAGAGTGACAATGGGCCTGGCTTGAGCATTTGAAACATCAAAGCCCATACCCAGTGACACACTTTCTCTAAAAGGGCCACACCTCCTAATAGTGCCTTATGAACCTTTGGGGGCCATTTTCATTCAAATCACCGCAGACACCCATCACCCAACACATGTATACACACACACACCCCAAAACTCCACCAATAACATACCCATGGTATTCTAGTTTTGTCTCTATTACATAATTAAAACATTCTAGAAAAAAAAAGCAACTTGGGGGAGAATAGAGATTATTTGGCTTTTACATCCACATTACAATCTATTATTGAGGAAAATCAGGGAAGGAACTTAAAGCAGAATCCTGGAGGCAGGAACCATAGGGGAATGACACTAACTGGCTCACTCTCTGGATTGCTCATGCTTAGCTAGCATCTTATGTAACCCGGGACCATCTAGCCTAAGGTTGGGATTGCCAATAGTGGGCTGGAACCTTTATGCCAACTAATAAAACAATCCTTTGTAGGCATTTCTACAGGCCAGTCTGACTGAAGCAATTCCTCAGTTGAAGTTCTCATTCAGATGACTCTAGGCCTTGTCAAGCTGACAAATAAACCTAACCAGGACACATATTAACAGTGGAAAGATTAAATAGCCAAAGTTATTGTAGTGTTATGAATGAGAATGGCCCATATAGATTTCTATATTTGAATGCTTTGTCTCCAGTCCATAGAACTGCTTGGGCAGAATAAGAAGGTATGACTTTGTTAGTGGAGGTGTGTTTCTATTATAAGCTGCCTTGCTCATGGTGTTTTACCATAGCAAGAGGAAAAGTAACTAAGATAGTAATGAAGAAAATACTCATAAAATCATGTATTATCAGCAGTAATTAAGTGGAATTAAGGATATCATAGATAAAAAGGAAGAGAAAAAATTTAAAAAACATGAGAAAGATCTGATAATTATTAAAGTCACAAGATGGGAGAGACTGTTTCTACATGCTCAATATTCTGGCACTAAGGAAAAAATTTGAAAATTGAAAAGATATTTTTGTAGGTGTAAAATTCACAAAGAGGAACATGGTTATCACCTGCATAAATGGTTTTTATACACCCAGGAGCTTGTCTTAGAGGTTTGATTGCTATGAAGATACACCACAACCAAGGCAACTTTTATAAAGGCAAACATTTAATTGAGGCTGGCTTACAGCTTCAGAGGTTTAGTCCATTATCATCATAGCAGGAAGCATGGCAACATGCAGGCAGACATGGTGCTGGAGAAGGAGCTGAGAGTTTTGCATCTTGATTTAAAGGCAATCAGGATAGACTGGCATCCTCAGGCAATTAGGAGGAAGCTCTCCTCTAAATGGGTGGAGCCTGAGCATAGGAGGAGACCTCCAAAGCCCACCCCCACAGTGACACACTTCCTCCAACAAGGCCACACCTCCTAATTGTACCACTCTCTATGGGCCAAGCATATTCAAATACATCACAGAGGTATAGAGGTTTAAATTATAAACATATGAAAGTATAGTTAATGTTGTAAAGTGAAAACCAAAGGGAATCAAAAATAGGGCACAATCTAAAAATCTTTCATTTACTTGTATTTTAAGAGTTATTAAATAATGCTTGATTTAAAAGTTATTTGGATGTTTTAGCCTATTATATAAAACAAATAAAATGATGCTTTATATAGTTTGCACACCTAGGACCATTCTTTGCAATCGATCCTAAGAGTGTCATAAAAGAGTTAAACATTACTGAGTATGGCGGCCATTGTTCCTCATTTTACTTCCCTCCCCTGCCATGTGATGTTCTCACGATTTAGCTTTGGATATTTCATCTCTACTGGATTACTCTAAGACTTCATTCATCCTCCAGCCTTTGCTAACTAACTGCTGTCTAGTTCCTAACTTAGAACCTCTAGTCACAGCTCTCTGTAAATCCCAGAACTACGTGTCCACGTGTCAAGGTCAAACCTCTGAGTCCTCCAGTTTCTTGTTATGAAGACACTTTCCTTTTGCCAACAGAGTTAGTATATAATGTAATTTTAAAAATTGATTATCTGATCCTACAGGGATGATGCGTAACTCTAACACCAGTACTAAGGAGGCTAGCCTGTGTAAGACTCAGTTTGAATTTAAAATTAAAAGAATCTCACTGTTCCAGGACACATCCCGGGAGGGGCACATTTCTTAGTCAGAGGACACTTGCCAGATTAACTTTCAGAGGAGGAAGGGAGAGGCTGATTAACATTCCTCAGACTATGGGATGGGAACCCACCTGCGGGTGAGGAAGGCCCAGAGCACATAGACAGACAAGAAAGGTCCTTGCCACCTCGTTCCCCAAAGACCAATCAGTTTAAAAGTCACACTGTTCTGCCAATCATATTGTGCCTAGTCAATGTTTCTCTCTTCTCGCCCCCCCCCCCCACCGCTTGTGGTTTTCTTCTTTAAAAACCCCTTGCTCACGAGCCTGGGGGTCAACGCTCCTCTTAACGAGCCTCGTCCTCAGCCAGCTGATACCCCGAAATCCGGAAATAAAGCCTTTTGCGGTTTGCAGCAAGTTCGGTCTCTCCAGTGATTCTGGGTAGTCGTAATCTCCTGCGGCTTGAGTGGGGGGGGGGTCTCCCCACTCCGGGGGCCTTTCATCTGTATCAAACAGATACTCTGTTTTAATTAAAACTGTTAATAATTTTACGCTTCTTTTTCAAAAAGGAAAATTTCGGTGAGAAAAACTAAGTCCCAGCTGTTTAAACCAAATCATATTTTGAACACTAGCATGACCAGGTATTTTTTGTTTGTTTTTCCAAGAGGGGGTTTCTCTGTGTCAAGCTGGGCGTCCTAGAATTCACTCTGTAGACAAAGCTGGCCCTAAACTCACAGAGGCCTTACTGCCTCTGCTTCCTGGGTACTGGGATTAAAGGCATATGCCACCACCATCAGGCCTCAGGTGTTACTTGTAACTTGAGTAAACGACCTCCATTCTTCATTTGAGATTACAAACCCAGCCTTGACATTGACTTAAGAATAAACATGTGATGTAAGACTCTAGTGAGCCTTAGTTTACTGGAGACCCCCTTAGTGAACTGTAAGGCCCCCAGAGTGGGGAGACCCCCACTCAAGCCACAGGAGATTACGACCATCCAGAATCACGCGAGACCGAACTTGCTGCAAACCGCAAAAGGCTTTATTTCTGGATTTTGGGGTATCAGTCGGCTGAGGCTGACGCTCACAAAGGGAGCGTCAACCCCCCAGGCTCGGGAGCAAGGGGTATTTAAAGAAGAAAACCGTGAACCAGGGGGGTGAAGGGGGAAATCAAAAAAGGAACAGTAGTTAGTCATAAACCAAGGTGGGGAGTGGGAAACATCTTACACACATTATAAACCCGGATGGGGAGTGGGAAACATCCCGTACACATTTTTCTCAGGAATGTGGCCTTAACCTAGCCCATTGTGGTCAGTCATTTCCCGGAGTATCTTGACCAACCTGTATTTGTAGTTCTGTTATTCTTTGTGGGAACGACCTGGCTGACTTGTCCCCCGGCTAATTCTTTCTTAGGGTGGCTAGTTAGTTCCTGGAACCTAGGCCTGTGAACCTGCCAACTTTAATTCAGATGAGGGGGTCTCAAGCTTCTCTATGAATTTTTATATCCTTGCAGAACAACTTGGAGCTGGGGATCATTGCAAAAGCAAGAGATTTTTATTGTTCCAGCATGCTGGGGTCATCCTGCATCCAAAGGGAGAGGCGATCCCACGCAGCTCGTTCAGCAGACATTTATACAGTTTCCAGGGATAGCATAGAGAAACAGCAGCTAGATTGGCAGAACAGTGTGACTTTTAAATTGGTTTTTAGGGAATGAGGTGGCAGGGATGGTGGCAGGGACTTCCCTTGTCTGTGGGTGACCAAAAGTCTGTCCTGTGGGATGTGTCCATATGCTCTGGGCCTCCCCAACTGGCAGGTCGGTTGGTCTTTTCCCCAGTTGTCTGAGGAATGTTAGTCTCTCTCTTCAGGGGCCTTTCCTGAGCTGACCAGGAATTGCTAATTAGCCTCTCCATTCCTGAGTTGACC
Source organism: Grammomys surdaster (assembly GCF_004785775.1). Taxonomy (NCBI): domain Eukaryota; kingdom Metazoa; phylum Chordata; class Mammalia; order Rodentia; family Muridae; genus Grammomys; species Grammomys surdaster. The sequence continues at coordinate 6,389,902 of NW_021604670.1, forward strand.
CTTCAGTGAAATGTTTGAAAGTAAAACTTGAAGCAATAAAAATATTAATTAAAATATGAAAGTAAATACTTCTTGTTACTAGTGAAATGTGATGGTTAATATACGTCCGTGTGATGTCACTGGGTTCGGAGCCTGATACCAACAATGGTGAACATGATCTCATACGTGCTAAATACTAAGATATAATAAATGAAAGTTACAAAAGCGAATTGGAATTGATATAATAAAGCACATGAGTAAATGCTCTGCCTAGTGGGATGATGATCCTAAGTAGATGCTTTTAACACATAGTTGTTTAACATGACCACCACATTGGGACAACATGGATTCATTTCATGGTGAAAGCAGAAAAAATAAGTCTTTTAAAATAATTAAATGTTGGTGGCTGGAGAGATGGCACAGAGGTTACAAGCACTGGGTGCTCTTCCAGAGAACTCAGGGTTCAATTCCAAGCATCCACAAGACAGATCACACCTGCCTGAAACTCCAGTTCTGACACTAATGAACATAAAAATAAAATATGAAATAAAATAAAACACTGGAATATGAGGAGCATGTGTCCTAATAGACATAAATGTTCATGTCTGGTTTTTCACTTATTAACCTTGTTAATTTGATAGGAAAAGGACTGCTGTCTTGGGTTTTGCTCTGGTACCTTCTCAGGAAGTGATCTTGTTCTTTCTCTTCCTGCAGGTAGAAAGTAACCCCTTGGAAGTACCTCTTCACAGCCAGGCCACATGTCAGAGGCACTCAGGGAACGCTTACCCCAACTCCTTACCAAGCAGCCTCCCAAAACTTCCCTTAGCTCCTGGGAAGAAATCCTGGACGACCAGTCTCATTTCAACAAAGCTCTGGTATCAAACAGGCTGGAGATCTGCTAGAGCACCTGGGGGTAGGGGTGGGAGGACACTGACCACAATGTTGTTCTACTAGTTTGGGGAAAAGAATGTTGTTCTACTAGTTTCCCGGGAGTGCTGCAATTGTCCAGAAACCACAGGGAGAAGGAAGGAGAAATAAAGAAAGATTAATCACTCATAGTTAAGAAAATTACGGCACATACATTTGGTGGTCATTAACAAGTTGTAAGTAAACTCTCTGTGTACCAATTTTGGAAAAATCTTGAACTGAAAAAAAAAATCCAGTAGGACACATGTCATTTAGAAAAGAGCCAGGAAGTGGAACAGAAGAATATAAGTATATTCTTAGTTTGCATACAAGTAAACCCTAGAAGGATTTAAAAGACAGCAATAACTTCAAACTTCGAAAACAGAATTATGGCAAATTATATACTTATTTTCAAATCAAAATTAAAATTTGCCAGTAACTAAAGAACTGCATTTTAATAAAAATACTTATAAAGGCAAAGTTCAACACAAGGGAAATGCAAATCCACGCATTGGTGGTTAACAATATTTTGGAAACATTGACTTGAATATTCTGCCAAATATTATCATTATCCAGATCAGGATAAAGTTTTGTGTTCAAATCCTCTAAGCTTATTACAGATTTCGTAAGACAATGGAGGACATTTGTACACTCTGGAGAAAACAGCGGACAAAGTAAACTATAACATATTTAACTACTGGGAAACTATGTAACCATTTAAAAATAGTGTTTGGAAAACAAAACCCTGAAAGCTGTATTTATGAAGGCATTATCTCTCCTGCCAAATATTCAAAATACATCATCAGGATCAAAATTTAATGACAAGTTAAATGTTTTAAATATTTAACAAAAAAACCTTTTACAACCAACCTTCTAATTGAGTTATCAAACTGAGTGATGTACACTGTAAAACTGTTCTTGAAGAAAAAAAAATTAAAACGATACAATGATTTCCTCCGCAAGGCTTCTTCTGTTTGAACAAAGGTTGCGTTTGGTTGCTGTTCTGGCAAAGGCCATTAGCGTAAATCTTGAAAAGAATGCGCTCTTGAAAAGTGCTAAGAAAACCTACCACGGCAAGCTGAAGCACACGCACGCGCATTCCTTCAAGCTTACGTAATGGCCCCTCTGCAGGCCTCGCTGGCCGGGCGGAACCCCGCCCCCTCCCGCCCGCGCCCTTCCCCCACCCACCGCCCCCTTGCCAAGTCAGCTGCGCAAGCGCAATAGCTGTGCAGCCGCTCCTAGCCCGGGGGATCCTGGGATTCGGCCTTTCCGGAAGGTCGGGCTGGGTGTCGGTGCTAGGCCGCCGTTCTAGGCCCAAGTCGGAATTCCAGGCCCTGCTCCAAGCCACGTCGGTGACCGCGGCGACACATCGAGGACCTCAGAGGACGCAGCCGCTGCTCGCTGAGGTGCTGAGCCTTGGAGGGCGGCAGCCGGGGTGCACAGGCCGTGACGGCCCCTCCCCCGCCCTGAGCGCAGCGGCGAAGGACGACAGTCCGAGCCGGACGAGGTGAAGCGGTCACGTAACTGCCTCAGGTGATGACTCACCCGCTCTACTGTCAGATTTGAGGTGCGTGGTGCTGCTGCAAGGCGGACGTCGGGGTGCCCTGAACGGTGCTGCGGCGACCGCTCGCTTGCCCTTCGTTCGGCGGCCCGGCGTTTCCCCAGAGTGTTCTCTTTGTAACGTCTGCGGCCTGCAGCTCGCTGCGAGCACCGGGTTCTCCCATGAAGGTGTCTCTCGGTAACGGCGACATGGGCGTCTCTGCCCACCTGCAGCCTTGCAAGGCTGGAACTACGCGGTTTTTTACCAGCAATACACACAGTTCTGTTGTATTGCAAGGCTTTGATCAGCTCAGAATAGAGGGGCTGCTTTGTGACGTGACTCTGGTACCTGGCGATGGAGAAGAAATCTTCCCGGTTCATAGAGCCATGATGGCGTCTGCCAGTGATTATTTCAAGGCCATGTTCACAGGAGGAATGAAAGAGAAAGATTTAATGTGCATTAAGCTTCATGGAGTGAACAAAGTTGGTCTGAAGAAAATCATTGATTTTATTTATACTGCAAAGCTGTCTCTTAATATGGACAATCTTCAGGACACTCTTGAAGCTGCCAGCTTTCTACAAATCTTGCCGGTTTTGGATTTTTGTAAAGTATTTCTTATATCAGGCGTCTCTTTAGATAACTGTGTTGAAGTCGGACGGATTGCTAACACCTACAATCTTATAGAAGTGGATAAATACGTGAATAATTTCATCCTGAAGAACTTTCCTGCCTTGTTGAGTACTGGGGAGTTTCTAAAACTTCCCTTTGAACGGCTTGCCTTTGTGCTTTCCAGCAATAGTCTCAAGCACTGTTCTGAACTTGAACTCTTTAAGGCAGCCTGCCGCTGGCTAAGGCTGGAAGACCCTCGGATGGACTATGCTGCAAAATTAATGAAGAATATTCGCTTCCCACTGATGACGCCACAGGATCTCATCAACTATGTGCAGACAGTAGATTTCATGAGAACAGACAATACCTGTGTGAATTTACTTTTGGAAGCAAGCAATTACCAAATGATGCCATATATGCAGCCAGTGATGCAGTCAGACAGAACCGCCATTCGATCTGATTCTACTCATTTGGTTACCTTAGGAGGAGTTTTGAGGCAACAGCTAGTTGTAAGTAAAGAGTTACGGATGTATGACGAAAGGGCACAGGAATGGAAGTCGTTAGCCCCCATGGATGCTCCTCGGTACCAGCACGGCATTGCTGTTATTGGAAATTTCCTTTATGTAGTTGGTGGTCAGAGTAATTATGATACAAAAGGAAAAACTGCTGTTGATACAGTCTTCAGATTTGATCCTCGTTATAATAAATGGATGCAGGTGGCATCCTTAAACGAAAAGCGCACATTCTTTCACCTGAGTGCCCTCAAAGGACATTTATATGCAGTTGGTGGGCGCAGTGCAGCTGGTGAACTGGCTACAGTAGAATGTTACAACCCAAGAATGAATGAATGGAGCTATGTCGCAAAAATGAGTGAACCCCACTATGGCCATGCTGGAACAGTATATGGGGGTTTAATGTATATTTCCGGAGGAATTACCCATGACACTTTCCAAAATGAGCTCATGTGTTTTGACCCAGATACAGACAAATGGACACAGAAGGCTCCTATGACTACAGTCCGAGGTCTGCATTGCATGTGTACAGTTGGAGACAAGCTGTATGTCATTGGTGGCAACCACTTCAGAGGAACAAGTGATTATGATGATGTCCTAAGCTGCGAATACTATTCGCCAACTCTTGACCAGTGGACACCAATTGCTGCTATGCTAAGAGGTCAGAGTGATGTTGGAGTTGCTGTCTTTGAAAACAAAATCTATGTTGTTGGTGGATATTCTTGGAATAATCGGTGCATGGTGGAAATTGTCCAGAAATACGACCCAGAAAAAGATGAGTGGCATAAAGTTTTTGATCTTCCAGAGTCGCTTGGTGGCATCCGGGCTTGCACTCTCACAGTTTTTCCACCTGAAGAAAATCCTGGGTCACCTTCTAGAGAATCGCCTCTTTCAGCACCTTCAGATCATTCTTAGATCCAAGGTGTAATACCTTTTCAGTGTGTCATGGATGGTCTTGTGCTTCCCTTTCCACTGTCTCTCCTTATTGCTACAGTTAATAGATAAAAAGGTAACTTAGGTTTTTTTTTTTTTTGGTTTGACTTCATCTTGTTTATTAAATGGCTAACAAGTGCATTTTAAAAAGTATTAAATATATTCAGCTGTTTAACAAGTGAAAAAGATACATAGAAAATTAGATGTTTTTTGTGGTTTATGTCAAATTTAGATGATTATAGTAAATGTTTAATTATGTCTGTTATACTAAAAAAAAATTGAAACATTTGATTTGACTGAAACATTAAATGGAGGCCCCCTGTTCTAACCTAAAATAAAGATTGCCAAGGTACAGCTACCTCCCTCTTGGATAGTTTTGGACAGTCTGTTAACTAGGCTGTGTGATTAGTCTTAGGATATTTGAAGTTTCTTAGGTAGACAGAAATAGTAACAATATTAAGTAGAAGAAACAGGTTAAGATTTGTTATCTAGCTGGAGAAAAAATAATAGATATGTACACTAGTCAGATACTCATGCTCACATAAAAATTTGTGTGTACATATAAACTTTTAGACTTGATAGAAACTTCAACTGTAGTGAAAATGACCTTATATTTTTTTCAAGAAAGCAGCTAATTTTATTTCAATGAAAATTCAATATCAGAGAGTCCTTGTCTAAAGTCGTAAACAGAATTTAGATTGATAAGGGCTACAACAAGCTAAATTGACGGCCAACTTTGTCATTTTATGGAATTGTTTCTTTAAATGAAATTTAATTAGTTTTTCTGTATATTCTGTAGTTACATGCATATTGATTATTTAGCAGAAGGCAAGTTTCAAAGAATTGCTTTTTTTTTTTAATCATTAACTTTTACCTGTGAAACTTGGGAGTTAAGGAAGGCAAAGACATTCTCAACAAAGCTCCAGGATTTTGAGTTTAGTCTCCTGCCTTAGTCACTCTGACATGTCTATTATGTGATTTTGAGTGATTTCTGGTGCTGCTGTAACTGGTAAGCATCCTGTAATGTGTGAGCTGCCTCAAGGCTGTGATCTGAGCAGACAGAGATATACCCTGTTCTGCATCAAATCAAAAGTATGCCATTTTAGCCTTGATAAAGGAACTTCAGATCCCCTAAGAAGTCAGCTGGTTTCTTTAAGGCAGTGCTAAAGTAGACCTTCAGTCTTCAATACTGTGGGAATACTTTCTGGCTGAGAAATACATGGGAAAATCTGAAGGGAACTTATCAGATAAATGGAATTATAGTGTCCCTTGGTAATGAGTGATACTGAATACATATTTTCCTGGGAAAATTGTTCAACTGAAGGAAAAAAATGCATACACGCACACACACACACATACACATATACACATATACATCTAGTCCTGGGAGAATACCAGAGTGTAAATAAGGAACAATGCCATTGACAGTTCCTTAATGTAATTCAGACGAAGGAAAAGGATTTGGCTTCTGGCATCTGAACTTACTTACTGCCTATATATACATGTGTTGATTCATTTTAATGCTTTTCATAATTTTTGCATTGACAGAATTTTCATACTTCGTGGTTTTTTTTTTAATGACTGCCTTTTTTCTTTTGTTAACTTTAGACATATTTGAGTGCTTTTAGAAGTTAAGGTAAAAATTGCTAGTAACTTTGTGTATTGAATAAGCAGGCAAGAAATTGCATCTTGATTTTTTTTTTCTTTTTTTAATAGCAAGATTGAAAACTTCTGTATTTTGAATAGCTACATTTTCTCTTTGGTCAAATGTCAATGTCCTTTTCGTTGTGATAGCTTTTGAAGTTGCTTTGTCTTTCATATCAAGTTACAGGATCTCTTTTATATAATAAAATTACTTAACTGATATTTTCTTGTATTTCCTTTTTTCCCTCCCACTCAAACTTCTTAGTTTTACAGATGGAGTCTCTTCAGTCAGTAGTTTGTTTTGTTTTGTTTTGTTTTTCAGTCAGTAGTTTTTTGAAACCAAATTTGTCCCTTCTATATTTTGACCTTTGGATAACTTTTCTATGGTTTGTTTTATTTCTTTATTGAATATTTTATTTATTTACATTTCAAATGTTATCCCCTTTCCCGTCTCCCCTCTGCAAACCCCTTATCCCCTCCCCATCCCCCTGCTTCTGTGAGGGTGCTGCCCCACCACCCACTCCCCCCTCACCACCCTAGCATTCTCCTACACCTGGGCATCGAGCCTTTACAGGAGCTAGGCCCTCTCCTCCCATTGATGCCACATGGAATTGATATATTGCTTTTTCATGCTGGTTCTAATACGCTGAGCTGATATTGCAAACCTGTTTTCTATACATGCTTTCCCTTTTGCTAAAAAAGCATTTCTATGTTTTCAGTGCATTTGATATTCTTGTTCTGTAGCAAGTACTCCTAGTCCAGGTAAGCATACTGCTCCATCTGCATAACCCTAAGTCTTAAAGATAAACCTTTCCGTTTACTTTCCAGTGTTCTAAAAAGATTTTCTTTCTTTGTTCTTAGTACATTTGACATTCTTGTTCTGTAATTAACAAGTACTTAGTCCTTAACCAGGTAAGCAGATTGCTCCATCTGTATCACCCTAAATCTTACATGTACATTTCTCCTGTTACTTTCCAGGGTTACATAGTTGATGGCTCTCTTGGTAATCATACAAGAAGCTGGCTGATACTGTATTACTATGACTAATTAAAACCAGAACTTCTGTTAAGATGGAAATTTTAAGTGACTGAAATAATAAGCACATATCATTACAAAGCATTGTTAACATTTGTTTGTGTTTTTCCCAGTAAGTTTTCAATAATATTTACAAGCTTTTCTGGTATAAAAGTAAGGTTTGCCCTACAAAATGAGCAGGAAAATAAAGCATAAAATAAAGATTATCTTTGGTTTTACATGCCAGCCATAACCCCTCATAATAAATGATGAGTTCATCATACATATATATAAAAACATTGGCAAATAGTTTTAAAAGCTGCCAATTCAAGTTTCAAAGACAAACTACAATCACTATGACTTGCCTAGTTTTTCATGTGTAGATATTAAAAAATAATATGCATGAACTTTATCTCTTAATTACCGAATGCATCTCATGAAAAGCATATTCTTTTTGAAGTGGTGGAGCATGTTTGTAATCCCAGACTTGGGAAACAAGCAGGAGGATTATGCATTGAAGGCCAGTCTAGGCTGTATAGTGAGACCCTGTTGGAAAACAAAAAGGTAAATTGTATTTCCATGCTGATAAATCCAGACTTAGATTTTTCTTTCTTTCTAGTGTAGCTTATACATTGGTCATATTAAAGTTTTTCTAGCTTATAATTGAAAGTACTTTGTTCTTATGAAGATCATATGTACACATGACAGAGTATCCTTTGCTCAACTAAAGTCTGCTGACAGACTCTGGAGGTATGTTTACATCTATAAGATTCATGTTTCCTCTTACCCTGGAGCTTGTTAGGTTTGCATCTTAGGACTGGAGAGAGATGGCTCAGTACTTAAGATCTTGCTGAGGACCTGGGTTCAATTCCCAGCACCCATATGGTGGTTCCTAACTTTTCACAAGTAACTCTAGTTTGATCTTTTGCCCTCTGACTTCTGTGAGCACCAGACAAGCACATAGTGCACAATACATACATGCATGGATACATACATACATACTTACATACAGGCAAAACACTCAAAATCTAAAAAAGTTGTATGCGTTGGGTTGTGAGGAGGTGTTTTAAAACTGCTTTACACAGAGAAGCATTCATTAGGTAGGTAGTAGTTGTGACCAATGGCATTTTATAATTTGTGTGTGTGTGTGGGGGGTTCATGTGTATGCATGTACACATGTATATGAGTTCTGGTGTCTGCATGTGTGTGTATGGCTTCATATGTGTGTGTAGGTTCATGTGTATACATGTGTGGAGGCTAGAGACTGGAGCAAGGTGTCTTCCACAATTACTTTTCCACCTTATTTTATTTTGAGACAGTATCTCTTACTGAATCTTCAGCTCATCACTTCAGCTAGACTGACTGGCCAAAAAGAACTGGGCATCCTCCTGTCTCCATCTCTACAGCACTGGGTTATGTGCTCATGTGGCAAGCAGTTACTGACTGAGCCATCTGCCCAGCCCCACCCAGATGTTTAGTTGAGATTTTTAATTTAGATTTAATCAATAATTCAAACCTGTTTGAAAATGTTTCCATGAAATATATAATGTCATGAAAGTGCCATAGATTTTACACTTTGATAGATTGATATTTGATTAACCTCAAAATTTCATCACTGTAAGTAAACCTGATTCAGCTTTCAATTATTATACATAAAACTTTACCCCATGTACTAGCAGGGACACAGTGTAAATCTGAACAGTGTAAGTTTTCCTAGATTCCTGAAAAGTATTTGCAATAGCACTAGTTGTATTTATAGCAGAAATGTGCTCAGTGAGTTGTCTGTTGCTGTCATGAACATTGACCAAAAGTGACTTGGTTATCTTACAGTTCCACTTCACAGTCCATCACTGAGGAGAGCTAGGGCAGGAACCTGGAGACAGGCTTAAGCAGTGGAGGAGTGCTGCTTACTGACTTGCTCTTCATGGCTTACTTAGCCTGCATCGGTATAACTCCCAGAACTTGGACCAAGCCAGAGGTTACCACCACCCACATTGAACTAGGCCTTCCCACATCTGTCACCCACAGGCTTGCCCACAGGCCAAGTAGTGGAGGTGTTTTCTCATTGAGGTCCTCTTTCCCAGATGACTCCAGCTCATGTCAAGTTGACAAAAAGCACAGTGAGCATTCAAAGGAAATCTTCAAAGTTGTAGTTGTCCCACTCTGGGTCTACATTAGTTGCCAGTAGCACCTTAACTGTTAATGGAGAAACATTGCATATTTCATTAATTTGTTTCTGAGTGTTTTGTTTGTGAGACAGGGTCTCACTATCCTTGGCAGGCTGGAAATCACTGTGTAGATTAGGCTGCCAAAACATGAGTGTATTCTTCTGTAGTGCATTCCTGATGAGATATCTGCATGTCCAAAGCTATGTGTGCAAGTGACTTTGGATGGACTTTGAAACCAGAGTGACAAGAAACCTCTCCACATGAAGTTGTTCCCTGTAGGTGTTTATCACTCTGATGGAAATGTAATTAACATGCTTTAATATTAAACACGTCACTCTAATTTTTTAGATGCCAGATACTGAAGAATTTTTAAAATCTCAATTGTTGGGTAGGAAGCACTCTCATAGCTGAATATATTAACAGTTGGTATAAACAATTTAGTTTGACAGGATAGTAAAATCACCTTCAAGGTTTTATACTTTGTAGAAAAATGCATTTCTTCAATGAACTAAAGAATGAACCCTTAAATGGTTACTTCAGCATGCTGCTTCTATTAATTACTTTTAGTGTGGCCCCATAAGATGCTCCACATTTTCTAAAAGTAGATGTTGTTAGAACTCTTCTCACCCTGATTTTGATGCTTAGTATCTGTGTCTTTGATTATCTCATTGTTGTATTTAAATGATTGAATGGTGGTGAAACGTGACTTAGTTTGACCAGAAGTCATACTCACTGGGAAATCTGTTCCTGTTTGTCTACAGCTAATGGCTTTCATTACAAGTCTAGGAACGGAGCATGTTATCAGAACAAGCTTAACCTTCCAGACCTACCTACCTGCTGTAGTCAGAGAGAAAGGGCAGTCGAGTGTGACAGTTTGTGGTTCGTACTAGATTCTAAGGGATTTTCACAATTCAATATATACTATCCTTTTTTTTTTTTTTTATTTTTTTTGAGGTAGGGTTCTTACTTGGTAGCTCTGGCTGGTCTTGAACTCACAAAGATCTGTCTGCCTCCTGAGTGTTGGGATCAAAAGGTATGCAGCACCTTGTCTGGCCTAACAAGCACTGTCTTTTTAATACCTCTGTTTAACTGTCAGTCTTAACATTTAGTTGTACCCTTAGCAATTTGAACCTCGTGGATAACTTCAGTTATCTCCTGTGATACAATAACTGTTTTCTAGTGGGTTGCCACCCTTCTTTTTGCATGATATGTGGAACCTATATTGAAGGCAGGTTTTGGAGATAAACAAGAAAAATCCAATTTTACTCGTTATAGCGGTATAGTGCTTGAGGTGTTTCTGAAGTTCTCGTAACCATGTCTGCCGACTCTTACACCCTAACTTCTTACAAAGCCTTTAATAATATCATTTCTACCTCCCACTCTAACTTCTATTCTCCTTTCTGCTTCCATGTCTATGTGTCTTAAACTTTTATTTTCCTCTGTTTCTGTGAGACCCCACTGGCTGTCACACAATCACATCCCCAGTCCCTGTTGGCTGGTTAAGTTTTAAAGACTCTTGAGATGTCAGCTTAACAATAACTTCTGGAAACTTCTGTTGACCCACACAGTCTCCATGTGCTGCATGATCTTGCACCTTCCCTCTCACAGTCATTATTGCTGTCAGTGAGTGCTCAATTGTCCACCCACCCCCGCCTCCCCCAAGTCTGGCAGCTCAGAAGCCACAGGTAGACAGTCAGTAGAGACGTGGGAATAGAAAGTAGAAAATACATTTGATACCCATTGAAGTTCCAAGGTTGATGATTTTATATTAGTTTCCAACTCATGTAATAGCTAAGACCAAATAAAAAACTATCACTCATGATTTCTCCTCTTTTTTTTTTGTTTTTTTGTTTTTGTTTTTTTCGAGACAGGGTTTCTCTGTGTAGCCCTGGCTGTCCTGGAACTCACTCTGTAGACCAGGCTGGCCTCGAACTCAGAAATCCACCTGCCTCTGCCTCCCAAGTGCTGGGATTAAAGGCGTGCACCACCACCGCCCAGCTAAAAGCACCACATGATTTCTCTAAGGGAGTAGGAAAATGGGTTTCGTCAATTGATGTTATATTCATCTCCTTCAGAGCCTTGGAAAGGTTTCTATCTAATCACTTTTCCATTAGAATTGTTTCCCCTGATAGAGTGTTCAATTAGAGAAAGTAAAATCTTTATTTAACTTACTAACATACTTACAAATACAAGTAAATTGCTGGTAGCAAAGATACTTAAAGTATTCTATGACTTTAAGTATCTTTGGATTAATGTTCCTTCTTAATTTGAGGGAACAGTAAAAGTTTAAGGGCACCTTGTATTTCTGAGTGTGAGTGAGCATTTATCTTTCTTCACGTTTACCAAGCAACAGAAACTGGAAGCTGACCATTTGTAAAAGAATAACTTCTGACAGCATAACAATTGTCTTAAAAGAGAAGCTTGAATTATTATGTATATAAATAAAATTTCCTTCTGCTTAAAAGCAGAATTTCTAAAATTTAAAGTTATCAGTGAAGAAGAAAAATGTCCTTGGGTTGAGTGAATATTTACTGTCTTGAAGTAATGTATTAGTAAATGAGACCCAACTCATGAAAATTGGGTCTTAGGCCTCCCTTCCACCCTGCCGGGGTTTCTGATGCACACCAGGCACAACTGTTAACGTGTTGTTTGATGAAGACTGGCTACTTGGGCTCATCTGTAGCAGCTAGGCTGGATTCTCCACGATCAGGTCTCTTGCTTTTCCTGTACTAAACAGATAACCAGAAATTCCAACTACTGTTTAGGTCTTTGAGATCTTCAGGATTGTGTCAGGAGAACAGAGGTAGCCTGAGCCCCTTGGGATTTGTTACTGCCTACTTGTCTTGAGGAAACCTACAAATATAATCTTGTCTTTGAAACAGGGCAGGTTCCTGATTTGGCCTGGGATTGTGCATGTCTCATGCTTGCCAGCCATGGCTCAAAGCCAGGCCATGACAAAGAACCTCGAAGTAACTGGAGAGCCACACCTTCAGTGGAGGACTGACTCCACTGGTCTGGAGGATGCAACTGGTTTGTGGGATCCTCACACAACACGTCCAAGACTCTCAGACCTTGTATTTATCCAAGTTCTGGTTCCACTCTTCACTTACGGAACTCAGATCATGAATGACCTCAGCACTTCTCTTAGTGGAGTGCAAACTCAGTATACCCAGAAAATGGCAGGTGCCCAATTTCATTCCAATAGGATGTGTTCATCCTAGGCCCACTGCTGAAGTAAAAACCTGTCCGAGTGTTAATCTGTCCCTTAAATTCTAACACTTAGATGTTTGATCCTAGATGTCATTTTTATACATCTAAAATAGAACACATGCCTTAATCTCTTTATATTTCCCTTTAGAGATCCTACTCGAGATTTGAGTTTTTCTCTTCTTTTAAAGACTCTTGTAAACAAGAAACAATGTTCATGGTTTCTGATATAATTTACAGAAAACAGCGCCATAGGAGGGAAACCAAATCATAACTCATACAGTTGTCTTCACGCTGTCTAAAAAGGCACTGACTGCAATTAAATGACAGACAGCACACTTGGCAAGGACCACTTGTGAGACATCTGGGTGATTGCCCTCAGGGAGTGGGAGGACATGACTATGATTAATCACTAGAGTGCTCAGTGGAGTTTGCTACTTACTGTTAATAGAGGAAGTGGGTTTTCTATGTATGAGACCATTTTGTTGTCAGCAGGCATAATTTACCTCTCTTGGGATGCCCTTTATTACTTTCTTTTTGCAAATTGCTTTTGACTAAAATCGTTAGTACTATATTGAGGAAGAGCTGTGAGATTCACCATTGTCTTGTTCCTGATTCTCCTTCCCTTTTCAGTCTGTTGTTGGCTTTCTACATATTATAGAAAGATTCGTGTGTGTGTGTGTGTGTGTGTGTGTGCGTGTGCGTGTGTGTGTGTATACGTGTGTGTGTTTCAGAGTTTAAATGTGTGTGTATGTGTACAGGGTGTACGGGTTCCTTCACTCCTGTGTGTGTGTCAGTGAAGGGACAGAGGTTGGCATCATCTGTCTTCCTCTATTGTTTTTGCCATCTTATTTTTTAGGACAGGGTGTTCACTAAACCTCTCAGACAGGCCCCCAGGACCTTCTTGTTGCCCTCCTGGACCAGCACAGGCCATACAGATATGTCCCATAGTGCCTGGCCCTTATGTGGTGCTGGGGTCTGATCAGGCCCTCATGCTCGTGCAGCCAGCACTTTAGATAACAAGCCAATTCCATAGCCTGTGTTCAGAGCTTTTATCATGAGTTTTATCAAATCTTTTTTTCCTGTATCTTTTGGGGTGATCATGATTTTTTTTATCTCCTATCTATTATAAGATACACTTATTTGTTACAATGCTGAGCTTTATATTTCTGAAATGAAACCAAGACAATTTTTATACTAGTCATGATCCATTTGAGGATGGAAAGGCAAAAGAGGAACTTGCTCCATTTCCATGCATCTTTTTTACAAATACTTCCCACCCCTGCAAATGCATTTCCCCACTACCCAACCAAGCTTTCTTCTTTTATATGACCTGACATCAGCCATTAGTTGGTCCCAGTTCACCAAGATGAATCAGTAGAATTGACAAGGAGCAAATTTGTCCAGGCTCTTGAGCGGAGACACCAAACACCAAACAGTGGGCAAGCTGGGCAATGCAGTCTTGCTATCTTGTTTCTCCTGCTCTATTGGGCAGGGCTTTTTCCTCTTGTCTTCTAATTTTCTCTTCCTTACTGTTAGGCGGGAGGTTTGGTGACAAAGGCAAGAGGGCCTGAAACAAGAAGTCTCTTGCCCTTCTCTTCTGACCAGGAGCCCAGACTTACAAAGCCCACACAAAACACTGGATACAACCAGCTCCCAGAGATCAGGATTTAAAAGAGACCACTGGACCTAAGACACACCTACAGGGCCCTAAACCCACCAAATAAGGCTATAACCCCAGGACTTCACCATCAAATCACACCCCCCTCCTCCCCTTTAAGAAACCCCTACCCCAGACCAGCCTTGTGACTTCACTGTCCCCTTCTGTGAAGTCAGTGACACCCCGCCCTGAGCTGCCCTAATAAACCTGCCTTTGTGCTATAAATGCAACTCACTTGGATTTATTATGTTGGTGGAGAAGTCATTTGAGAGTTTAAAAACTCAAACCATTTAGAATTTTATTTTCCCTGCATGGGTTTTCTGCTCCTGCTGCCATGTTTTTTGCTCTACCATCATGGACACTAGCCCTCTGGAACCAAGAGCTTAAATAAACTTTTTCGTCTATACGTTTTCTTGGTTATGGTGTTTTATTACAGCCCTAGAAATGTAGCCAATACTTCTGCTACCAACTTCTGTATTAGATGCTTTTCGATTCTTGTGATATTAAACGCTATGACCAAGGCAACTAATGGAAGAAAGGATTTATTTGGCTTATGGTTCTAGAGAGATAAGAGTTTCAGTGGGAAGCATGACTGCAAGGAAGTTTGGTGGCTAGAACAGCGAGCTGAGAGCATACATTTTGAAATGCAAGCATGAAATGAGATAGCAAACTGGAAATGGTATGAATCTTTAAACTCTCAAAGCTTGCTTCTAATGGCATAATGCCTCCAACAAGACCCCACAACCTCCTAACCCTCCCCAAACAGCTCCAGCAACTAGGGACCAAGTATTCAAATTGAAGACCTTATGGAGGAATTCTCATTCAAACCACTATAGGAGGGTTAGGGGGGCTTGCTGTCCAGCTAGTTAGATGAGATGGAGATCTGACTCAGTGACAGACTCTGTTTTAAGAGATAGGGTGAGGTTCATCGAGGAAGACATCCACTGTCAGCCTCCACATATGCACATATTTTAGTAATTTTCTGCAATTCTGTAAGATGCTTAAGGCTAACACTTTACAGATTACAAGTGTGTTTAGGAAACATACAAGGCTGTGGGGGTAGAAGGAGGGAAACAAAGCACCTGAGCAACGCTGTTCTGAACCAACTAGGAAATACATGGAAGACAACAAAAAATAGAAGTAGCCTGAGTGACAATAAGAAACTTAAACCTCAAACAATCCTTACTTAAGTCATAGCAACAAAACAAGGGCTGTGGAGAACTTAGAGGTTCAGGACCACGTAGCTCAAGGACCAGCAGCACCTGCAACATCCACAATGGCTAGGCCCAGTGCTTTCCTGAGCACCTTGGGGATGATGAGCGAAAGGTCAACCTGCTGTCTAGGATGTGACCTACTTCAGACTCATAACCTTAGGAACAAGAGAGCCTTGACATTCCTGGCAAAAATGAAAAGGCTCTCCTCTCTCTCCTGCCTGAAGGACAGAAAGGACTTTGGATTCCCCCTGGAGAAGGTCAATGCCAAGCAGATCCAGAAGGCTCAAGCCATCCCTGTCCTGCAAGTTCTCACTCAGCAGATCCTGAACATCTTCACATCAAAGGAGGCATCTGCTGCTTGGGAGGAAACCCTCCTAGACTCCTTCTGCAATGACGTCTACCAGCAGCTCAATGACATGCAAGGCTGCCTGATGCAGCAGGTAGAGATGCAGGAACCTTCCCTGACCCAGGAAGACTCCCTGCTGGCTGTGAAGAGATACTAACACAGGATCACTGTGTACCTGAGAGAGAAGGAACACAGCCCCTGTGCCTGGGAGGTGGTCAGAGCAAAAGTCTGGAGAGCCCTGTCTTCCTCAGCCAACTTGCTGACAAAATTGAGTCTTATTCTAACACAGAAATGATTCTCACTGCCTGACATTTCAAAGATTCATTTGTATTGTAATCTTGAGATAAATCCATTCAATCAATTGTTAGATATTTTTAAGAGTATTAAGCTACATTGTGTTCAACTTTAAGGAAACTAATTATTTTTTATGAACACAAAGATATATCCATAGGAACTAGCCCCAAAGGAAGAGTCCTAAATGGCAGAATTATGAGTTCCAAAAAGGCTGGAGAGTTGGCCCTCATCATTTTAAAGAAGTGCCACACTCAGGCTATTGTGCTGTGCCTGCACAATAAGCTATTAGGCATCATTGCCACATGCTTCCTACTGTGGCTTCAGAACATCCAATTCCTGAAATAGGGACATATGATGAGGAATTTCCACCATCTCCTTTAATTTCCTCACCTTTAAAAACATTACAGGATCATGTGGGTCTCAAACACAGCAACAGAATCCGTGAGTACTCAACATTACACATAGAAAAGAGTTCTTGACTAGCTGAAATTGCAAAACGAACCATGGGATCCAGTGAGCAAGAGAAATGTATGCAATACTAGGGCAAAGGGAACTGGAAACCATTAAAGGAACTGAAAATAGAAAACCTGCAACACAGCTGTACAAAGAACATAACTTTGTGTTGAAATTCTTTTCTGTTTAGGGAATGTGTGTGTGTGTCTGTGTGTCTGTGTGTGTGTGTGTGTGTGTGTGTGTGTGTGTGTGTGATGTTGAATCACTTGTTCTGAACAGCAAACACAAATGTGCACTGCAAAGCACTTAGTTATTCTCTTCCATTCTCTTCCATACACAGTAATTTTAAATATGCTAGGTATCTGTTAAGAGCTGGACTGATCAAGTGAGGTTTTCCCTGAGCCACTGATTTATGGAGAAGAGACACAGCATGGCAGAGCCAATAACATGCTGGGGCCAGTGCCTTGGGAAAGCTGTGGCTTAGGATCCTGAAAACTCAATTCTTCCTACTCTAAGGAGCTATGGTGATCAGCCCCAAGGCTGCTGTGTGCTCCGTCTATAATGCTCTTGAGATACCCTGTGTTCTCTTTGTTTTATTAGCATTTTGCTGACTTAGTCCTATTTGTATGTTGGTTTCTGCCGATTACCATTTCTCCCCTGGAAATAGTATATGCAGTGCTATACCTTTTAAATAAGTTTGCTTGGCATAAGATAAAGCTTGTGCAAATCCTTCAAACTCTTGTCTTTCTTCTATCCTCTTTATCTTCTGATCTCCTGGTTCTCTCTCAGGACTCTATCACTAAAAAAGTGTCAGCTGCTGTTCCAGGTCAAGTATCTCCCGATATTTTATTGTATGTGAAATATTATAAAAAATATTGAAAAATACTTTTCAATGTATTAATTATTTTCACTAAAATTCTTAGGCTATATATCTACTACTCAGTAGCTGACTTCAAAGGGAGCAGCTTAAAAAGATATTAGGTTATGAAGTCTGGGGAGGCAGAGGTCAGGAGAGCTCCTCATTTGAAGGAAAACTCTTCTTTACATTTAATTAGGAGATGGCAGCTCGATGGGAAAACTTTTAGAGGGAAGTGCAGAAGGCCTATGACGTTCAGTTAGAGGTGGGACAGCCCTTACCTTTACCATGTGACCTCTGTCATCTCTCTTTCACCTTTCTGCCTGTTCACACATAGCTGCTTTCTCTTCCGTCTGGTTTCAGCTCAACAGTTTCCCTAAAGAGCAGAAGCTACAAATAGAAAGCAGAAGTTAAATGAAATGTCTATGTTTTGTGATGCATCTGCTAGAGAGCACTCCTAGGAGCTGTTCCATATAGTTAATGCCACACCCAAAGGAAGTGTACAGAATGTAGTGCTTCTGGGTTAAGGAAAACTCAGGGAAGCGCTGTGTTTGGAAAGTAAGTCTACCAAGGGCAGCAACCTGGACTGGGGCAGATTCTGGTCATTCTGAAATCTCATCACTGAATGGGGATTTTCTTCATGCAGCTGAGGACCATTTTTTTTTTTTTTTTTTTGGTAATCCTAACAGTTACATATTGTAACTGAAAGAAGACTTTTATAAAAAATGTACCACAATATTGAAATATTTTACATATCTTAGTAGACATCTTCAGAGCATTTTGTTTTGTTTTGTTTTTTCAAGAAAACCCATCAAGGAAGAGTTCTGAAGAAGACTAAAAAACAGTCACTCCTCACATGGGAATAGTTCTTACTTTATGTTCAGCTAGGACAAGACTGTAGGTAGGAATACTGGAAGACATTTGGTGTCCTGTACCAAAGTCAAATATGCAGTTTTCTCTTGCAGATTCAGACACTGGGCACACTTCCCACTGGTGGTGGTGGTGGTTCTTCTTCTCCTCCTTCTCCTTCTCTTTCTCCTTCTCCTTTTCCTTCTCCTCCTTCTCCTCCTCCTCCTTCCCCTCCCCCCTCCCTCCCCCTCTCCCCTCCTCCTTCTCCTTCTCATTTTTTAAAAAAGAAAACCTTTCATTGAGAAATCACACTTAGCACCTTTCTCTCATCCTAGAAGTACCCGATTGCTCTGTTCATTCACACTCTTTAATTCAAACTTACTTCAAAAGCCCATTCTTTTTGGTGTCTGAGCTTAGTTTGCCCAAAGGAGAACAAAACCACAAATAAAAAACAAAAGATGAATGGGAGTTTTCATTTTGCAGATTCCTAAGCGAGGAATTCCTTTTCCACTTTCTTTGGATGAGTAATTTAAAAAAGATTTATTTTTATTTTATGTGTATGGGTGTTTTGTAAGCATGCATATCTATCACATGTGTGCAGAGCCTGAGGATGCCAAAAGAGGGCATCATATCCCCTGGGACTGAGATTACAGACAGATGTGAGCCTCCATGTGGTGCTAGAAATTCAACGTTGGCCCTATGGAAGAGCAGCCAGTACTTGTAACTGTTATGTCATTTCTCCAGCCTTAGTGTAGGATGCTTTTTAATATTAGAGAATGTTATCTGTTAAGATGGTGTAACTATAGCTGTAGCTAAAAGAAAATCAGAAGCTGGACCATTTTATGCTTTTGCTGAGAAAGTAACACCAGAGAAGTGCCCAGTACCTACCCAGATAAAGGAAAACAGTCAACTCTGGAGACCTGCTAGTTTTCTGTCTCTGCAGAAGTCCACTGGTGTTAGAGATAATGTGCATTTTTTTCTGCAATGAATTTATTACTATAGCAGAACAAACCCATTTGCTTGACTTTTATATTTTGTAGAAACACTCCCTAACTCAGGAAAACTTATTCTTCCTTCGCAATGGATAGTGTGGGAATAACACATTTAGAATGTGTCATTTGCCACTATCACATTTACGGGACAACAGTTCTTGACGTATTAATCCTTCTGGGCTCTGTAGGTCTCAGGAGGGGAGGAAGCATGTGCCCATCTGGATGTGGCATTGCCTCCTGTCTGATGTGGATTGTAAGGCTTTAATTAGAGATTGTTTTACAAGTCCCTTCTTTCTAGAAGTCCCTTCTCTCGACCTTAAAATTCAAGGAGCATCCTATCCCTTTGGAGAAGGGATGAGTGTGCATCAGTGCCAATCTCACTGGACCCTTAGAGAAAACACAGACGTAAGTAAAGCAACATGAGAGATTACTAGGGCAGCTTGCTGAAACCATTTTTTTTTTGGGGGGGGAGTTGTTGTTGGTGTAAGCTTGGCTGACATTGTGATTACATAACATATTTCCAGTCTGACTACTTCTATTTTTGTCATTGCTTATATCATCAACTTTTCCCAATATAAATAATTATACCCGAAAGTTTGATCATCGTCTCCATCCTGACACACTGCCCTGGACTTCTCTATAGCTTTATTTTGTTTCATAAGGCAACATTGATTTTTTATGTATTTGCAAAATTATAGAACTAAGAAGATGGGCTGGATGTGGATGGGATGAGTTGGAAGAGTATTGATCTGCTCAGTCAGCAACATCTGATTGATAGAAGAACCAGACGTCAACCCTTTTGTTGAAGCTCTGCTTTGCAGTGTCTAGTCCATGTAACAAGGAACACAGGATGGTGGCTGCAATGACTCAGTGAACACAGTGTTTTTGGGGAAAGATCAATGTGCACGGTCAGATAGAATTAACTACCATTTAGAACTTCAGAACCAAAAGTATGACTGTGGCCATGACTTGAATTTTGAAGATTCCTGATTCCTGAGTTGCAGTGGTCAAGACCCACTAATATCCAATAATATACAGGACATATTTAAATAAAGAGCCTTAACCACACAGGTCAACCCCCAGTGAATTGATTAAGGATATAGGAGCCCATCTTTCCCTTGTTCAGATACCTCTACATCCTTACTCCACCAGAAGACAAATTACAGAAAGTCCATTTGCTCAGAATGCAAATGTGTCCTGCTAGAGAACATGGAAGGAAAGCAGAGTGGAATAAAATATTTTTAGATCATTCTGAGGAATGGTGCAATGCCATTGGGCTATGTGGAGTTAACCATTTAAAAGTTTTCAATTTAGAGACAGGAGATTGACTGAAGAGGTTTCTGAGAGCCCACTGCTGTTCCAGGGAGAAAGCACCAAGAGACAGTGTCCCCAGCATGAGTGACTCAGACCACAAAAGCCTGTGGACTATTTGAAATGGGGCTATATAGGTTATTTTAGCATCTTTTGCTAATGTATGTGTGCGTGTTTGAGTGTGCATGTGCCTATGTCTTTGTGTGTGTGTGTTCCCTAAAAAGCAGCACATTATCACAGTGTAGAGAAGCTTATTCATGGAATCCAGGCATTGCAGGGAAACTCATAGATACTATCCTTAATTCAGTTTCTTTAAAATGCAAATGTGTTGCAGATAGTGTATGAATGCACCGAGGGTCAGAGCCTTTGACTACATTTAGCAAGAAGTGGTTCAAGGTATGCTCTGAAGAGGAAAACAGCAACAGCAGCAGCAGCAACAACAACAACAACACAGTGCGATTGAGAAATCACAGCTGCTCTTGGCAGCAGAGTCTTTTGTGAAGGTTAATTTTTGGCTTTTACCTAGTTCAATCAGGTTGCTAGATCAGTTTTCATTCTTCCTTCTGCATTATGCTTGGTGCATTATTCTCTGAGTAGGCATATTTAAGTTTGCAATCATTCCTGAGGATTAGGGTCCACACAACAAAGAACATGAAACCTCTATAAATGCATTAGAACCATTAGTCATTAATGTGAGTGGCATAAGGGCAAGTATGGAAAGTGTGACAGTTAATTATGGGCCTGGCGATGATGGAGTTTTAAAGAATACATCTGTGCAAACAAAAGCTTTATTCTGTTTGTTTCTTCTATGTATCTTTTTTTTTTTTTGAGTCGGGATCTTAGGTAGATCATGATGAACTCAAAGTCATTCACTATATAAAAGAGCATGACTTTGGACTTCAGTCCCGATGTCTCTACTGTTAGAGGTGTGGGATTACAGGGTTTTGACACCACACTCGGTTTGATGTGTTGGTGACTGAACCCACTCCTAAGTAAGTTACACACCAGTCCTCCATTCTTTTTTCCCCTTCCTCACTAATGCTAGGGTTGAAGCCCAGGACACCTCCTGCAGAGTGGAGAACTGCTCTTCCACTGAGCCACACCTCCCAGTTCAAACCCACTCTTCTTTCTTTCATTCTTCATTCATTCCAGTACTAGAGACTCAAAGGAGGACATCATGCATACTAGCCAAATGCTCTCCCCCAGAGCTATGATCTCATGGTCATTCTTTGGTGTTTTAGGGTACAGTTGCCACAAATGTTTGCAAAGTTGCCCAAACAGGTCTTGAACTTACAGTTCTCATGTACCACATTTGTGGGTTGCTGAACCACCAGGTCCAGCTTGTCATCTCTTTTAGCAGAAGGGAACTCCACTCCAGTGAAACACACTGAAGAGTCCTCATGAGCTCCACTCACTGTGATTTCCTATGAAGCAAACAGACTCATCACTGACAGCCCCAGAGCACCATCCCACCTCCCCAGGCATCTGTCAAGTCCTAGTGACAACACTGTGGTCCAAGAAGGATGGCCATTGCTACATGTAAGCTTTGACAGGTTTATCTGGGGACAGGAGAGATGCTCCATGTGACATAGTCTAGTGCACCATCTGCATTTGTCACAGAGAGGACAGCACTTCAGACATGACAGTTTTGTTATAGATTTGTTAAAAGTCTGTAAAACCAGGATGACAGCTTGTAAAGCTAGAGAAACTCATGATACAGGGACAAAAATGTGGGGGGAAATCTACTTTAATGCCAGTTATAAACAAAGATAAAGACATTCAAATATCTGTGATACATGTATACACACACACACTAAACCTAAGAGATATTTTGAATTATATCTTACAGACAGGAAATAAATCTGTTTAATCTGCTGTTATCCCATCCTCTTCCTCTGCCCTATAGATTTCATGCCAAGGGATTTCCTAAGCTCTGAATTCTCTTCATTTCCATTACTCATTTCTTTTTAAGGACTATTGCAGACAAACTGCATCTCAACTGTGTTTTAACATTGAAGATTAATTTTGCCCCTAAGATGTTCTTTAAATGAGTATCATTCAAATTGTTTTTTACTGAGAGGGCTGAGTGAATATTCTCCAGTTCATGGTGTCTTCCCTGCCAGGTAAGTATATGAGTGAATATTCTCAAAAGACCCCACAGCAATGTAAGTAACATTACTAACATTACTTAAATATTAATGTCATCCTAATTGTTATCAACATTAATGACAGAAGTTTAAAATTCATTTAATTCCCTTTCTATTATTGTTTAGATTTCTGGACATAGTATTTTCATGGCCTTGAAGGATTATTAACATATAATCTGGCCATCTGTAGTAGTAAATGGGGTCTGGTTGCCAGTCTTGTATGAGCTAGTCTGGTTTTTCCTTTCTGTCCTTAAAGCTACTTGAGCCTTCAGTAAATGAGAGAAAATACAATCATCTGGCCTCACAAAGGCAGTGGATCTGCATGGGAGTGTCCCTCTGTGTAGTCTCTGCCAGATTATACCTGTCTTTGTGGACTTCTACATCAGCGCCCAGTGTTCACCTTGCTCTTGTCCTGAGTTACCCAGCTTGGCTACATTGTGTTTTCCCAATTGATACTTCCCTCTTTCATAAGCAAAGGCCACTTCCTTTAGCCTTATTGCAATGGAAGTTTCAACGAGTTCTTTTAGGCTACAAAGCCTCTACGGAGTTTTATTTTTTTAGAAAAGTAGAAATAATAAATAAAATGTGAAGGAAAGTCATAAAGAAAAATGATTCCATGTTTCAGTCTTTCTTTTAGTTCCTTGTAATTCCATTATTAAAATGATTTAGTATGTATTGAAAAGAGAAGGAAACAAGTGTCAACCATTAAGTCATTGTCACATTCTGAAAACATTAGAAAAGCTTAGAGCACATAGTTTCTCAGCTGAAGCTCAGAGACTTTATCTTCCTGACAGACTGGCCAGGATGTTTAGGATGCACAGGAATAGGATCAGAGATAGTGATGGTGATGCTGGCTTTCTTAGGGGGTGTGGAATATGGGCAGTGTTCAGACTGCATAAACACACGTAGGGCACTAGTTGCTGAATAAGTAGCTGCCAGAGAAGGCAGCTCATCAATCCATCATTGTCAAATTGTTAAAAATAGTAAATTGTCAGGATTTAAGAAGATTGATGATAAATATAGCATTTACAAGATACAAAAAATTTTGTTATGCTCAAGTTGTAGGGAACCCCCCGAACCACCCAGGAGCCAATTCTGATACAAACACATAAGGGTCTTTATTATGAGCCTGCAAGCAAGGTCTCTCGCTATCGCCACTACATCAGGTCAGAGTGAGAGCCCCAAGTATAGAGGTTTAGGGTATTGTAGTTACACCAAGCTTGGGGAATTTCCATATGGGTCAGCAAGTTAATATTTTAAAAACTGCATTTGTGGCATAATCTGCAGGAACCAAACATGGGGACAAAACTACCTGACAGAAGGGTGGCTGAGTTATCTATGCTCTGCAGGGATGTCTGAAGTTATCTCTATGTACCTTGACCTTCCTGTTGTAGCCTGACTAGCTGTTGCTAAGTGGGTGGGGTTGCCATAGAATGCTTGCTCAGAAGGACTCTGTGATTTTCTTCCTGGAATTGAAGTTTAGGCCCTGGCCTTGCACAAAATGGAGTTTCCTCAAAAACAGAGTTGGTTGGGCTTTGCAATTTGTCTAATAAAAATAGAATTATGACAAATTGGACATTCTTTTCAGCCATGGGACAAAAAAAAATCCACTTTGTTTTTAGCTTCTGAGGTTTCCTGACACTTGTATCTGAGGGACATGAGTCACTATGAAAGCCTTTCACACAAACACAGACACGAGGATTTTATATACTAGAAGGATGAGGGACAACGATTCTAGAACCAGAGTTTTGAAGTGATAGGCTAGTTAGTGTTTTTGTTCTCTATGTGTGAAGTGTGAGGTGGGATGCCAAGAAACGTCTTTACTGTACATCAGGAGGTGTAGATGCTGTGATGACAGACTCTGCGTGAGTCACATGATGAGAGGGAAGCAGCATTTCCTTAGGATTGGAATTGTTATACACAGACAAAACTGGGGAGACCCTGCACTCAGGATGGTGACAGCAGGGAGAACATTAGACCTCAGTATGAAAAAATGTAGGCAAAGAGGGCAGAGCCCATTACTAGTGACCTTGAGAGACCAGTGACACACAGCTGCATGGCCTGCAAGAATGTGTTTCCAGAGGAGAAACTCTTCAGGGAAGCTCTTTGATAAGTCACTTTCACAGTAAAACACCCACCCTCTTCTCCCAGTGCTTCCTTGCCATGGATGGTTCATCAAGTCACGAATAGCTTCAGAAACCCACAGGGCTTCAGGGGCATCACTCTGCAGGTAAAAGGAGGGTGGAAAATAGAGGTGCAGACTGTGCCTGAACGTTTGTCCCTACACCGGACCAATAAAATATTTCAATATGTGGAAAGACTATAGTTGTGGATGTGTTTGTGAGTGAGTGACTGCATACATATACACACTTCTCAGTATAGACTCTATTATCTTTCTAATGATAATTTCCAACTGGAATGGAGTAGCTAGTTTACTGAGAACATTCACCTTCCTTGCAAAATTATTATTTTAGTGTCGTGCTCTCAGGTCGCATTGAAAACACTCAAACAAAAATACAGAAGTAAACTGTAGGGAGTGTTCAGACATGACAATTGTCTTTGCTACATAGAAGCCAGCCATGCACAGGCTGGCTTCACAAAACCTTGAGTCCAAGAGTCATCCAGCCCCAACTCGTCCAGAGCAGTGGCATCATTTCCCCATGGCCCTCCTGCTCCCTCTATTGGCCGTCTGGTGATGTGCAGCTACGCCCAGTTGGCTCCTCTGGTCTGTGATCTACCTCAGAGCTCTCCCATGCTTAGCAGGAAGACATTTATGTTCTTGGGCCAAATGAGAAGAGTCTCTTCTTCCTCTTTCAGGAGTGACAGAGGAACTTCCAATACTCGAGGAAGATGGTGGATGGTATCGTGTTCCACAGGGTCCAGGTTATGTCTTTCTTCCAGTTGAGGTTCCAGTAGATCCCATCCTCCAACTCTTGCTCACAGACAGCACTCTGATGCTGGAATGCAGCCCTCCTGACAAACTCCATGCTGAGCTCCTTCAGCAACTGGAGGACCTGAAGCATGCTAGACGGAGGTGATGGGAGGGGGAGGTCTGCCCTACAAGTGCCCTTGAGATATGTCAGAGGAATCCATCTGTACCTGAAAGAGAAGACATATGTTGATTGTGCCTGGGAGATTGTCCATGAAAAAACCAGAGCCTTCTCTGCAAGAAGAATGTTGCAAGAAGATGAAGCAAAGGTGGACCTGGGGCCTCTGGGAACCACTGTGCTCTGACACCTCAGACTTGGACCTTTGTTATTTCCAATGACTCCTATTTGTGCTTTGCTCATATTTGATTTAATTGAATTAAGAAGTACTTTGATAATGTTAAACATATTTATGAGAAATATATTCCTACCCAGGGAGATCAGCCTCTCAGAGATGACTGACCTGATATTTCTTTATTCATCTACCTATCATCTGTTTATCTTCATGTACTTATGAGATTTATACAGTTCATATAAGAACAAATTCATCTTCATATTTCATTAAATTTTGCAACAATTGAATTTTTATGTGTTTACTTTGCATTTTGTTTAATTCCTATAATTAATAACTTCTATATTATAGCTTACTGAGAGCAAACTCAACGCCCATGTTTTGTAAACCAAAACAAAAGAATGGTAAGATTTATGCTGTTGCAACCACAAGTTAAGATTGTGTCAGTTTGTGATATTTTCTTCAAGCATAAGAAGTGAGCAAGGGAACAGATTCTGCTGTTTGAAGCTGTCAGGGTCACAGGGAGAGGGAGAATTCATCTACTTGCAACAATCCTCAAGGCTATAAAGAACAGTAAAGGAAGTTGGCAGTTTCAAAGCAGAAGTTATGTATGAATAACGCCAGGTGTGAATGTTAAAAAGTAAAACCATGCTTCCTTTGCAAGCTGCCTTGGAGAAAATAAAGCACACCTCCCCAGATGAAAGCCACACAATGATATTTCTGAAAAACAATTTTAAAGAAATATTTCAAGGTGATAGCATGAAGTATAGGAGAACATGCAAGCATACCAGAAAATGACGTTCGGAAACTAATATTGTATAATAATATAATTTTGTGAGCAAAAATGATGGTGAAGAAATCAAGATGACATGGAAACAAAAACAGAAAGACAGAATCAAAGCACTCCAAGTAGATGCACATCTGGAGTTCCTGACAACAGACCCTGTAAAACAACAGAATAAAGGGATTCTGAACATGAGGGCAATTGGGATGGGATTGCCTGAACAAAGTCTGAATTGTGCATATCCAATAAAATGTCAAGAAAAGCAAAAAAGGAAGTTCAATGAAATAATAGCCACAATTCCCCTCCTGTTTGCAACAATGCAATCATCCAGGTAAGGATTTAACAAGGACCAGGTAAAACTATGTGTTTTTGTCACACTGCACACAGATCACAGACTATCTGGGGTGTTTGAATTTGTGCCTCCTAGCTGGAACAGGGAAAAGGTACAGCTGGTCACCTGGTAGCACACAGTGAGTTTCTAATAGAAAGAGCGCCTAAGACAGAAATCCCTTCTAACTGGCCTTGGTCTATTGTCAAATGATTCTGGCACACAATGATAGGAAGTAGACCCTTGGGAAAGATGCTTACAGTCATATTGGTGATGTTGGAAACACTGTAACACTCCGCACTTTAAAAATCCACTCAGTTTTCTTCTTAAAGTAATATTCTGATTCATTTCAAATTTTGGGAATAACACAAAAACAAAAACCAATACCCCAAAGAAATGCACACAGCTAGAGGGAGTGTATGGGCTCTTGTTATTTTTCTGTATGTGGTGTGGCGGATGACCCAATGAATAACAGGAGGGGACTTCAAGAGTTTTCATCCTGCTAAAAAGAAATGGAAGTTCAAAGTGCCTACATTTCTCCCTTCCCATTCTTTTTATTTGTGAAATACTGTGTCCTTCAAATATATCCTTTCCCCAAACTCTCTTTTCTCTAGATCTATCTTGATATCACATTATACCATCACTGTCCAGCTCCTCCTCATCAATTTGACCACTCACGAGCAAATTCCCACACACTGTGTCAGGCAGCAGAGAAGGCAGCAGGCCAAGGATCCTTTTTATCATTGTCCATCCTCCCAGATGCTGGATTCTCCTCTTGTCTCTTGGACTGCTTCTGTTTGTCCTTCCAAGCTTTGAAGTCTCTCTGAACCTTAGCTGCCTGGCTTGAGTGTTTGGTCATGCCTCTAGCCTGGTTGCCCCCACAGTCTTATTTTGGTCAGTAGGAACCCAAAGCCTCACGGATATTCAAACAAAGTGATAAAGAAAGGGCTATGAAGGGTCATTATAAGTGCATATCTGAAGCATGCAAAGTGTTTTAAGAACTCGTGGGTGCCTATGGAGGTATATTGTAATGAAAATACTAAATTATAACATGTAAGTCAGATGGACCCAGTTCTGTGATTGTGTAGTGTGTTCAGAGTGAGAAATGGGGGTTTTTGTGCTTGAGAGGAAAGGGAAGGGAAGAGAAAGTCTCAGGCAGAACACTAGTGGGAACAATAGTTTGATCTGGTTCTAGTTGTGTTTCTATCAGTCTGAAAGATCCCAGAGAACAAGGTAGGGCTGAAGATCCAGTGTGGGATTTTTCTGGGGGTCAACTCTGACTGTCCAGGCCATATTACTCCCTCATGTCTCTAGACTGAGTGTCTGTGAACTGTTAGCTGTTAGAGCATGTAAAATATGAGAGCCACTGGACAACAATAGGGGGACCGGAGCCATTACAAGGTCCCCTTCAATTACTGGAGGTCAGGCCTCTATCCCTGCCTTCTCAAGATTAGATTCGCCACAGCCCTTCTATACTTAAAGAAGGGAGGAGAAGTCGGGGCATCTCTGCTTACACACTGAAGGCCTAAAATCAGCCATAGGCCTAAAATCATCAATAGGCCTGTCATACATGTATACTAACACCAAGTCTTGGGTCTCTGTGGAAAAACACTGAAACAGATGGCTATAAGCTATTGTAAACAGGCAGTTTTTGTGACAATTTACCAGCCTGAGTAGTCATAGACCTTGTAAATAGGTAGCCTTGGCAGATATTATCAACTTAGATAAGGACAAGTGAATCATAGACAGAGTCATAGTGACCTATCCCCTGAACCCTCACCCAGCAGATACCCTGTTCTGAAAGATATCTGTATTCCTCCTGAACACCCATGCTCCAGTGTCATCTCCTTCCCCACGTCCTGCCTTTTTGTGTTTATAACCCCTGTGTGAATGAGTATAAATTACAATTTGAAAAAAATTATATATATATAAAACAAAAAACGAAAAACATGAGAGCACTCACACAGTGGAAGGAGGACTGTTGTCCTAGCACTGAGAATAGTGTCTTTTTAGGATTTCGTCTAATAAGGCACAGGAAAGTCCCTGGATACCATTACTTTCTTGTTTCTTGTCACACAGGACAGAGTGATTGCTAAGATCATTTACCTAGCAGAGGAGCACCTGAGAGCACAGTGTGCTCTTACAGAGTACCCTTTATTAGGCACCAATTCTGCTAAGACAGCCGCAAACAACCCCCTGGACCAGGAAAGGGTGCCTTTTCTCTGATTCCAGCCCTGCTTTTAGCTTTTGTACTTCTCTGTAATCGTCTCTCCTGAACTCTCCTTCATTCCTTAGTTCCTAATTGGTCAGGACTGTTAAGTATAGTTAATTAATATTGCACCATTTCCCCTACAAAGGTGATATGACTTTCTTTAAATTCTCTATCACAATCAATTTATGTTGATTTTGATCTCTGTCATTGGAATAATGCTACTTTTGCTTTTTATTAAAACAAACAAACAAACAAAGAAAGAAACAAAACAAGCAAACCTGGGCTATCTTGCATGCTCTAAAGAGCAATAATAAAGATCATTATTATATTTATATCCCAACTGACACATAGATACATGATGATATCTATTGGTATAAGGATTAATTAGAACAAAAACCTCTGGTGGTTCCTTGAAAACTTTGAACCACAATACAAAATTATTATGATATTTAATAATTACTAATTATTTAATTAACCTGGTGATATTTTTTTCAGTTGTCACTTTATATTGGGCAAGATTGGGCCCAGCTTTGTGAAAATTAGTTCTTGGGAATGAGTAGGACTTAATTATTACAATATGTTATGATGCCCTAAGACTCAGTGTTACCCAGCAAATGCTCATTCTTTACTCCTGTATGAAAACCTCTTTTGGCTCTTAATGTTGTCTCAGCAAAGGCTGTAATGGGGTTTTTTTTTTTTTTTTTTTTTTTTTGGAGACAGGGTTTCTCTGTGTAGCCCTGGCTGTCCTGGAACTCACTCTGTAGACCAGGCTGGCCTCGAACTCAGAAATCCGCCTGCCTCTGCCTCCCAAGTGCTGGGATTAAAGGCGTGCGCCACCACTGCCCGGCTGTAATGGGTTTCTTAACAAGAATAATTTCAATATAGCTGAATCTAGGGGGACAGGAGGTCCAAGGCTTGTTGGGGACAGGGACAGGAAAAGTGAGAGTGAGGATGGATAGTCTGGGGAGCAATTAAGCTTAACAATTAGCAAACAATTAAGCTTGCTGCTGTCTGTAGAAGTGATTTGTGAAGCTCCTAGACAACTGCGATAGTCGCATCAAAGACTGCTCATCAGAGGTCGCTGTGGCATGTATCATAGAAGAAATGTTACAAATATGTTCACAAATTAGCAAAAAGGGGTACAGACATGAAGTGAGCATTCACTGCTGGAAAAAATAATGCCGAGAATCTTGCTTGATAGCAGGGTTTCTGAAACCTTTCCATTTGTAAAACTGACAGCCTCTGTGAAGCCCAATAAAGGGAAAATAAATAAAAATAGGCTTTTGAGTTTATTTGATATATGGTGTTATATTAGGGTTCAACTTCTTTCTTTAGGGCATATAACTCTCCTGATGTCATTTGTTGAAGAGGGCATGTTCTCTCATGTAACCTTCATACCCTGCTCAAAGAAATTCCAAATGTTTATCAAGGTATTTAAGATGGTGAATTTTGATTGTAAAGTTGAGTCACACAAAGACAGGCCTCTGGATATATCTGTGAATGATTACCCAGGTTAGGTTAGTTAAGATAAGATTCAACTTAAATATAGATCATCCCACGGGCTGTGGTGCTTGACTGAATAACAATGAGAAAGTGAGAGAAACATATTCATCTCTGCAGTTACAATGTGACTGGATATCTTTTTTTTAAATATAATTTATTTATTTTTTTCAAATCGTAATTCATTCACACAGGGGTTATAAATACAGAAAGGCAGGACATGGGGAAGGGGATGACACTGGAGTGTGGGTGTTCAGGGGGAGTACAGATATCTTTCAGAACAGAGTATCTGCTGGGTGAAGGTTCAAGGGGATAGGTCACTATGACTCTGTCTATGATTCACTTGTCCTTATCTAAGTTGGTAATATCCTCCAAGGCTACCTATTTACAAGGTCTATGACTACTCAGGCTGGTAAATTTCCACGAAAGCTGCCTGTTTACAATAACTTATAGTCATCTGTTTCAATGTTTTTCCACAGAGACCCAAGACTTGGTGTTAGTATACATGTATGACAGGCCTATTGCTGATTTTAGGCCTATGGCTGATTTTAGGCCTTCAGTGTGTAAGCAAGGATGCCCTGACATCTCCTCCCTTCTCTAAGTATAGAAGGGCTGTGGCAATTCTAATCTTGAGAAGGCAGGGATAGAGGCCTGACCTCCAGTACTTGAAGGGGACCTTATAATGACTTCAGTTCCCCTATCGTTGTCCAGTGAGGCATGAGGGCCATACCCATCCCGATGTCTTTTTCCTGGAGAGGGGATACTTTTGACATCAACCCCTATGCATGACTGGATATCTTAAGCTCCTGCCACCATGAGTTCTTAGTAATGATTGATTGTGCCATTAAACTGTAAGCCCTTCCTTCTTTGAGTTACTTTTAACAGTTGTGTGTGTGTATATGTGTGTGTGTATGTGTGTGTTTATATCACAGTGACAACAGGAAAGAGTTATAAGGAATTGATATTAATCAGTAAGGCCATTACTGTGATCAATCTGATCATTTTGATTGATGTGGTAATCTAATCTTTTTGTTCTGAGGCTGTTGAAACTGCTTTGTGGGAGGACTCTTTGTAGTTGTGGGATAGACAAGCCCCTGAGCACTGTAAGGGACATTCTGGTGGCAGATTGGAAGACAAGAATGCCAAGAAAAACATATAAAGTTGAGACCTGACTTACAACTTTCAGAAGGAAGAAACATTTGATCAAGCTGGTACAAGGAACATTCATGTGACACCCTGGAAGGATCAGAATGTGTTCTGCTCCTGTCCTGAACTTGAGGCTGAACTTCAAGGCTATTACTAATTTTATTGGTGGTATGGGGGATGTACAACCATGCCAAGAAGTTTGGTAAGGTAGAATAGATCGAGATCCGGACTTAGTGGGCACACACCTGAGGCTTAGGTGACTCCCAGCTCCTTGCCAAACTCCTGACTTGGAACATGTGCTATGCTTCTGACATAAAAGAGACGTAACCCATGGTCACATAGGCCCAAAACAGAGTTCTCCATGCTAATGAGGTGCCTAGAAGCCCTGAGTACTTAGCCAATAAGCTTCCCTTCCCAGACATTCCTTCCTCAAAAGGTATTTAATCTCAGGCCTACCCTGAGAAGTGGGGTATGGTTTTTAGGCACCCATTTTCTGCCATGACAATGAATTATTGAACCCTGTCCAGAACCACGGACTGTCTCTTTTTATCAAGATCCCCCATGGGGAACCATGAAGAAGGCCTTCATCTACAGAGCAGTAGCATAATTTCCCATACAAGTCCTCTCTGCACTCCCCGCCACCAAGCTTGCCACCACCAAGATAAGGACAATCACCCCAATGGGACAAGCCAGAGCTTCTCCTGTCCCCTGGCCCTCGGCTAAACACTGTCCTCAGCTCTCAGGCCCCGTCCCCCAATTCTGTTCTCTGCTCTTCTGTAACTCTCAGCTGTTCCTGGATATCCAAGAGTCTGAGAACCCAATGGCCCTGGGCCTCTTTGCAAGCTCAGGGACCCTTGAACCAGCTCCAGCCTTCCCACACCTAAGACTGAGCTTTCCCACCCTGGAGCAGTGCTTTGGTTCTTCCTTACAGCCCAGTACCCACCCCAGCAAGCTTAGTCAAACACCTTTCCTTCTGCCTCAAGTTTCTGTGCCCTGTGACAGACCCGATGTGGGCCAGCAACCCTACGGTGGTGGAAATTCTAAGAATAGATAGTACCCAGGCTCTGACAAGATTATTCTTCACTGCTCTAACTGAGCTCTACAATGAGAAAGATCAAAAAGTGTAGCGGCATATTTTTCCTGAAAGTTAGGAGGAGGTAAGGTGGGAGGAGTAAGGAGAGGAAAAGGAGGAGTAACGAGTGAAGAGGAGGCGGACGAAAAGGAGCTAGAGAGAGAGAGAGGACCAGAGAGAGGGGAACATGGCAGCAGATGTGCATGTGTCTCTAGCAGTCAAAGGTAGTTGGTATCTAGGTTGGGTATTGGATTACACCTCTAATTGTGTGGGCATCTTGTTATTGAGCATTATCAAACATATAAAGCCTTTGGATAATCTAAGCATTAGAATCTCATTTCTACCGGGTACCTCTTGGATGGCGGGTTGGTCTGGGTTCAGTCCACCTTTGTGGAGACAGCGTGGAAGATTGACAGAGCCCATGCTGGTGTTTTGTGGGTGGCAGGGCCAGTGGCTCTGGCCACCTGAGCCAGTGTCTGCGTATTCTCAGGCCTAGGCTAGTTGGGAAGACAGTGGCAGATGAAGTGCCGCCATTTTAAAATATTACTGCAATAAAAGGCTCAGAAACATGAGAAACTGAAGTTTAGTAAGGAAAGAAATATGAACAAGTTTAAAGTCTTAGACAAAGAGACGACAAAGCAAAGATCAGTGAGGCAGGCAAAGAGAAAACAGGTGTTTCAAACCGGGACAAAAGGAATGGTGTCCACATAGCAAGATTCCCACTAACAAAGTCTCCATCTTGTGAAAATCCAAATTACATTTTAAGGTAGAATCTAAACAAAGACGGCCACTGATCAGACTGAGACCTGAAAACATCAGCCTAGGAAAGTGCTTTCATATGATCAGGATAGGGGAGCTTATGTGGTCCAGGGGCCTAGCCGCTATCCAGAGGTAGCAGTGGGCTTAGAAATGTCTTAGAGTTTCTATTGCTGTGAGGAGACCATGGTAACTCTTATAAAGGAAAACATTTATTTGGGGCTGACTTATAGTTCAGAGGTTTAGTCAATTATCATGGAGGGAAACATGTTGGCACACAGGCAGACATGGTATTGGAGAAGGAGCTGAGAGTTCTCCATCTATATTGACTGTTAGCAGGAAGAGAGGACAGATACTGTGACTGACTTAAGCATTTGAAACCTCAAGGCCCAGCCCCCAGTGACACACTTCTTTTAACAAAGCCACACTTTCTAAGAGTGCTGCTCCCTGGTGACCAAGCATTTAAATCTGTGAATCTATTGAAGCATCCTTACTCAGAACTCCACATTCTACTCCCTGGCCACCATAGACTTGTAGCCATATTATAATGCAGAAATGCATTCAATCCAACTTCAAAAGTTCCCTTCCCCAAGCCCCAACTCCACAGTCTATCAGTTTTAGTTATGTTTAAAAGTCCAAAGTTCAAAGTCACCTCTGAGACTCATGGCTATCTCTTAACTGTAATCTCCTATAAAATTAAAATGCAGAATCAGATCACACACTTCCAACATATAATGACATAGGGTATACATTACCATTCCAAAAGGTAGGAAAGGAAGCACAGTGAGGAAATACTTGACCAAAACAAGACTGAAAACCAGCTGGGCAAATCTCAAATTCTGCATCTTCATGTTTGAGGTCAAAGCACTCTTCAGAGCTCCAGCTCCTTTCAGCTTTGACTGCAGCACACTTCTTGCTCTTGGGCTGGTTCTTCTCCGTTACCAGCTTTCCTTGGCACGTATCTCGTGACTCTCACATTTACAACATCTTGAGTTCTTTAAGGCAATCTAGGCTTCACTTTCCCAGCTTCATACAATGACCTCTCTGGGTCTTCATGCAGGGACAGCCCTGAAAGATGCCTGGCCTCAGCACCTTGCCTTAGTTGTGGAGAGAGACTCCACAACCCCTTTCTTCTATCCTTGACTTTAAAACCAGAGTCACATGGCTGAAGCTGTCAAGTTCTGCTACTTGCTAGTGCTGACACATGTCTCCCTTGTCACTAGCTTTTCATTTTCAGTAGTTTCCTTCACCATCTAAAGTTGTCTGCTTTGTAGACAAGACTGG
Organism: Grammomys surdaster; assembly: GCF_004785775.1. NCBI lineage: Eukaryota > Metazoa > Chordata > Mammalia > Rodentia > Muridae > Grammomys > Grammomys surdaster. Next base: position 6,424,837 of record NW_021604670.1, read on the forward strand.
TCTCAAACTCAGAGATTTGCAGAGTGCTGGGATTAAAGGGGTGTACCACTATGTCTGGCCTTAAGTTTTTTTTTTTTAATTTCTTTTCATATTTTAAAGATTCTTCTTAAGAACTTGGAAGCTTAGCAGCATGGTGTTTTGCCCTGGGTTCACCACTGCATTTATTTTATTTAGCATCAGGCTTTTCTTCAATCTGTTTACACTTCCTGGTGCCCCCTTTCTTCTGAAACTGTAAACTTTGTTTTTTAGCTTACTCTTTTTCCTTATAAATCTGCAGAAGACTGTCACCTAATAACCACCAGACACAGGCAACAGTAGGTGGTCTGGAAATCTTAGGTAGTCTGGAAATCTTTTCCAATGGAATTAATCAAAAACTCTTAAATTTAATCAAACAAAATTCCAAACAAGGGAAAAACATATCTACATTCTTCTCAAAAATATCACAAGGATGTCTCTAGGCCACATACTAATATTCTTCTCCAATGAGACATCTTGAGTCAGGCCCCTACAATTCAAATCATTCTCAGGACCACTTTCATCCTCCTACTAGCATGGCACATTAAGCCCTACTTAAAGCTTTCAGGTAATTTCCTTCTCCACAGTCTCAAAGGGTTCCATATTTTTTCAAACAAGACTATCACAGCAATATTCCAGTACTGGTACCACTTTTGTCTCAGGGTTTCTCTATTGCTGTGTAGAGGTACCATGACCATGGAAATACTTATAAAAGAAGATATTTAATTGGAGCTGACCAGAGATCTAGTCCATTATCATCATGGAGGGAAGCATTGCAGTATGCAGGTAAGCATTGTGTTGGAGAAGGAGCTGAGAGTTCTCCATCTGAATTGGCAGGCAGCGGGCAGCAGGAAGAGAGGAGAAACACTGGGCTTGGCTTGAGGTTCTAAAACCTAACAGCCCACTCCCAGTGACACATTTCCTCTAAGAAAACCACACCTATGCCAACAAGGCCACACCTCTTAATTATGCAATTCCTGGTGATCAAGCATTCAAATCTATGAGTCTATGAGTCTTACTCAAACCGTCACAGACGTCATCTATATTATACTGGTTTTGCACATGTGAAAGATGGAGTTTTATACCAGGCAATGTGTGGTTGGTTTGGAAGTTTCTGCAAAGGGCCCATGAGAGACCACTGTGTGAAGTTGTAAAGATGAAGCCTAACTTGGAGGCTCAAGTATGCTGGAGATGCAAAGATCATGAGATGTCTGCTTAGGAAAGCTTCAGGAGTGAAACAGAGGTGATCCAAGAAAGAATTTGTGCTGCAGGTATCAAAGATTGGGGTAAAGGGTTACTTAAGCTCTTTGGAGCCCAAAAGATTCCATCCCAAGCTCCAGATGTCATGAATCTGAAGGATTTAATGTTTGCTCATTTGGATTTCAGTTTTCCTTTATTCCAATCTTCTTTTCTTTTAACCCCATTCTTTTTTTTTAAAGGGTAAATTTCTTTTTGCTGTAAATCAATGTTATATTTATAAATGTATTTAATATATTTTTAAAGTTTTCATTAAATATTTCATCATTTCCCCCTTCTCTTTTCTCCTTTCAATCTCTTCCATTATGTCCTTTAAACCCTTAAACCCTGCTTTTTAAAAATTGCCACAATTACATCAATGGACATAGCTTTCTAGGTCAATCACTATTATAGCTCACAGCTAAATAAGATATTTTATGAAATTTTCTCCTCTAATAGTGTGAAAAAGCGCCTTTCAGTTTTGGAGAGCTAGCCAACAAAGGGGAAGCTTCAGGGTTAGTATCAGATTTATTTCCCAATGATCTATGATCAAAACGTGTGGCATCATTTAAAGAGTCTGAATTTAATTGTGACTTTGCATCCATGTGTCTTGCAATGTATTTTTATATATTTATTCCTCCATTACACTTTCTTGTTCCCCCAAACCCTTATGTTGGTCCCCGCTTTTTCCAAAATGGATCCTGGTCTTCATCAATATCATATATAGGTGTGTGTGTGTGTGTGTGTGTGTGTGTGTGTGTGTGTGCGAGAGAGAGAGAGAGAGAGAGAGAGAGAGAATAGGTTTCCCATATAATTGAGAATATATACTATATATCTTTCAATTTCTGTTAGAATGAAGGTCTTGATATCTGTTCATTTTCATATAATTATACAATTTATTCTGCTTTATATCTGAATAATCTGCTACTTTCTATATCTTACATTTTTCTTTTTATAACTAATATAGCTGATAGGACTCACACACACACACACACACGCATACACACACACATACACACACATACACACACACAATTGAAATAAATATCCATTCATCTTTTGATATACATCTGAGCCAATTAAAGATTTTGTCTATTGTTAATGGTACCATAACAAACATGGATGTGCAGATGTTTCCATTGCAAGTTCTCTTTGTTCGTTCTGATAGGTACATAGGAGTGGTTCAGCTGGATCATATGGTTGCTCTATTAGCTTTTGTGAGGAAACTTCATAGTAACACTCATGGTGTTAGCACCAATGAATATCCCTACCACTAAAAATAATGGTTCCTACTCATCTGTATTCTCACCAGCATTTCCTTGTTGATTGTGGTGAAATGAAACACTCATGCAGTTTTGATTGAATTTCTCCAACACCTAATGATGTTGAAGATTTTTCAAATATTCATTAGCACTTTGCACTTGCTCTTTTGAGACCTATCTCTTTGTTTATTTGCCCATGAATTAATGAAATTATATATCATTTATATATTTTTTTGCATTCTTTATCTTTTCTAGTATATAATGCCTGGCTAGACGACTCCCTGGGAATGGTTTTCCTTCTTTCCTATAGGCTATACTTTCCTTTACATCATTGTTCCTTTGTCATGCAGAAGCATTGAAAATTTATACTGTGTTTATACCAGTTTCCCATTTCTCACTTCTTGCTGTTTCCTGGGTTGTCTGGGTCCTTTTCATAAAGCCCTTGCCTCTCACTATAGTGAAGAGTTTTCTCTATGTCTGTTTTACCAACTTGATATTTTCTGCATACACATCCAGGTCTTTCTTTATTTGGATTTGATTGTTTTACAGTGTGGTAGACAGAGATCTACTTTCATTCTCCCAATCACAGTTACAGAGGAGATGCCACATCTCCAATGGGTGCTGTTGCTAAGTCAGTGAAACTCAGGTGGATGTAGCTGTCTATATTTATTTCTGGGCCAACTATCTCATTGCACTGATCCTCATAGTGCTTTTGTATTAGTGTCCTGCTATTCTGATAGCTAGAACTCTGTACTACATTCAGTCAGGTGCTGTAATACCCACACCACTGCTCTTTGTAATTCTGTGGGTATTCAAAAATAGATGATTTTGTTTCGAGTGTAATGTTGTTACACTTTTACTGACACTTCATTAAATCTTAGGTAATCACTTTCATATTATCATTTTAAAGAAAAAAATCCATAAAATGGGATTTCCCCAAGTACTATACTGATCGTTACTGACATGAGTGGTGTCTGAATAGCAAAAGTCACTTCCTCTCTTTCCTTTCATGACAACTGATACCACATTTTTATTCCCATAATAAAACCAAACAGGTGTTTTGCTCTCTAGAAAAGTAGAAAAGAATAAATAAATAAATAAATAGTTAAACTGTCATGAACATCAGAATGCATACTATCTACTTGTTTCATTTTACTCTCTGCCATCATCATGAAATAAATGTAATGAAAAGACAGGCAGAATTCCACCATTTAATTTTAACGCTCCAAAAATGTAGTACTATTAAATGAAAAACTTATGTATAAGTGAAGGATGTAAAGTTCTTCCTCTCTGAAAAAATAGTTGGAATGTCTCTACAACGCAATGTGGAGATGAACGGAGATGGGGCTGTACGACCCCTTCCTCCCTTACTTCATCCAAACCGGATAAACAACTTTAGTTTGTGTTTCCTGTTGAAAAACAACCAAATCATCAACCATAAGTGTGTCATTACAAATATTTCAAACAGAACAAGTATTTAAAGATTAAGTGTGGATTATAAAAAGAGCATTTGGCAGAACAATTAGTACTTATTGCTATGAATGAAATGAAGAAAAACTGGACAATGGCTTCAAAAATACAGATGAAACAGTTTTGCTGTTACTGTCTGAGTCTTCTTTACACTCTGATTCCTGGGAGTGTGGGTCTCTATTGAAATAAAAATTTCTCCACATGAACACAGTAAGCATAAGAACAGCAGACTTCTAGAGTTTATGATTTTGAAAACCAAGGACACACCGTATCCAGTATGAGTTCTGACATCATCAGGATGTGGTAAGCATGTTCTCAGGCAGTGGGTTTCAAGAGGGAAGGCTAAAGATATCGTGCTACTGTGAAGCAGAAAGTGTGACTAGACACAAAACCCACCAACCAACTCACATGGTATTTGGGAGAATGGCATATTAGGATCAGACTACACACACACACACACACACACACACACACAGAGAGAGAGAGAGAGAGAGAGAGAGAGAGAGAGAGAGAGAGAGAGAGAGAAACACAGAGAGAGAGAGAGAAACACAGAGAGAGAGAGAGAAACACAGAGAGAGAGAGAAACAGAGAGAAACAGAAACAGAGACACAGAGAGCAACACAGAGACAGAGGCAGAGAGACAGAAAGATAGAAAGAGACACAGAGAAACAGACTGGAGGGTATGTAGGTAGGGAGGGAGATAGGCAGACAGACAAAGAGAATGAATTAGCATTCAGGGTGGGGGCGATTATTATAGTCTGAAGAACACTGTAGACATCAGTGCACAAAGGGTGGACAGAAAGGGAGATGTGTGTTTTCATCCTGATTCTGAGGGAACAGAGAGGCACAACATCATGGCCTGCAGGACTTGTTCCTGAGAGAGGGAACTATCAGCAAAGCTCTGTCAACTGTAATGAATCACCAATGGGAATAACAATAACAATGAAAACATAATCTACTTCCTTGTCCTGAAGATCCTCTGTGCTATGAAAGCTCTGCCCAGTGTCTACACAGTAATGGAAATTCATAGAGCCATGAGTGCATCATTTCCAGTTTCAATGAAGCAAGGAAGACATTGATGACAGGTTAAATAATTGTTCCCAAAAGAGCAATACTTAGACATGGAGTCAATTTGAATACTTGGTGTATGTTTTCATACATGTATGCACTTTGACTTTCTACCGTACTGATTGTTTTCATTGAAAATGGACCTTGCTATTCAGTATATTTGAGGTTTAGTGGAAAAATTAAAATTTGATTTCAAAGTTGTGGGAAGCCATTGGGGCTGCTTGGCAGGAAACTGACATTGGCCAAGGACAAGGAATTGGGCTTTAGACAAGAATCTGACATTGGGCCATGACAAGGAAGTAAGTTCCAGCAGGAGTCTATTTTTAGGCTAAAATAGAGAAGTAAATTCAGTCAGGAATCCTAGTCTTAGGCTAAAACAAAGAGGTAAGCCTCAGGCATGAATATGACTGTGGGCTAGGACAAGGAAGTAGGCTCAGATACTTTGTCATCCTGATGAGCCCTTAGAACCATCGATCAAGAGAGTGATCACAGGACTCTGTATATTGCCTTGTTTGTTCCTTGACTGTTTGTTTCTATTGTAATGTGGGTTCCTCAAACCTAGAACTGACCTAAATACTTGCATGTAATTAAAAGGGTTTAACAGAAAAGTTGAATTAAAGGAACCTGCCTTCAGCCTCAGAACTAGCTGGGGTCACGCTGCAATTTTGTCTAACCGTCTCTTTTCTTTTAATCCTCACTCCTGCGCTGGAGAACCTGTTGACTGAGCGGGCTTGGTCACAAAGTTAATATCTGAGCCTTGTGCTCTGAGGCAACAGAGAGAACACACAAATGAACCCTACCCTACAAAAAGGAAGAAAAACGGTTGAGAAAAGCTTTGATGTCCTTCTTATGTCTGCTCTGTGATTTCAAAGGCTTCCAACTGTCTTTGGTCACTTGGAAGAGACTCCAACTCCTACTTAGATGGGATGGCGTTAATTTCTAGGGACCTGGTCATGCTTCACTGGTCCTTCCAAGTCAGGATCAATGAAGATATTCCCTTTCTGCCCACAACTTTTGTAGTAGGCTCTGTAGTGTTCTTCAACCTCTAACTATTACCCTGACCCTCAGAATTGGTTCTTCCATGGTGTGAATGTGTGTAGGGGAATGACAGGGGCCTGCCTGAACTTTTGAAGTTTGAGCTGAGGTGAAGCACAGAGTTGAGCAAAGGCTGTAGACCAAATGATCCTTGGCCTTGTAATCTTACTTTTTATGCTTTATTAAGCTTTGATTTGTTTTGTTTCTGTTTTTCTTTGTTTTTTTCTTTAACTCTTAGCTTTAGTTAATATTGTATCTTTATTTTATAAATCTCTATGCTTTATGAAATTCTGTATCTGTATTTTTAACTCCCCATGCTTTATTAAACTCAGGGAACTTGTCTCTTTATTATTGTTTATGCTTAAATAAGCACTGAAATTCTGTATTAACTGTTATTGCTCTGTGTTTCAGTAAGAGCTAAAACCTAACTACTATGCTTAAATAAGCCCTGCGGAAACTTAACTCTATCTCCCTTATTATTTGTGCTTAAATAAGTGCCAATATCTTATGGTTAACATGTGCTGTTTAGCTGCAGAGAATTAAGTAAAAGAATTTATTTCTAGAACTTCTTTCTTTGACAAGTAAGCCAGGAGCCTCTCACAGACCAGTCAAGAGGCTCAGAGCTAGTTAACTCTTTTTGAACTAGAGAGAAAAAGGAAAGGAAAGAAGTCACTCAGATAACACACACACACACACACACACAGAGAGAGAGAGAGAGAGAGAGAGAGAGAGAGAGAGAGAGAGAAGAAATCAGCTGCACCACCTTTTTTACTGCTTTCAGCTTCTTATAGCTTTTTGACAAAAAGTTCCCTATGTAAGAAATAATTACTTCAGTGTAGCCGCCTGCGGCTGGGAACAAAAGAAGGATGGATGAAACCAAGACTAAGTTCTCTGATCAAGGCTCAATACTTTTAATGGTTAGCTTTACAATTTAAAGGGAAAGACCCCGCCTGAACCCTTCCTAGTTTCAGCCGGAGAGATGGGTGGGATAATCCGCTCTTGGTCACAGGTCACTGGCTGGAGATATCTCAAGACAAGCCCAGGGGCAGTTCTTCTTTCAAGTTCAGTGCAGCCTAGGTGGGTAACTCCACCTAGATCCTTATCGCTTGGCCTGTTGTGGTAACCAAGGTCTCTCAGGCCTGCTCAAGGCCAGGGGAAGGGCACATTTCAGAGATAAAATGTTACAAAAACAGGTGAGTTACAGAAATGTAACAGTAACAAATTCAAAGCAGTATTGCATACTGTAAGCTCATTATAAGTTCAAAGCAACAATTTTTACATAGCCTTGCCTTATCATAGTGCATATCTGTGGCTTCATCCTTGAACCTGAATGTTTTTCTTTGAACACAAATTTGTCCCAAGACTGTTACTCTTTTTAGTGTAATTATGAAAGCTCATTGTATTTCTTATTATGCAGCCTTTACATACTACTATGAGGAGTAGGAATAGTAGAATCTATTCTTGATTCTAGCTTTATTACATCTTTCTAGAAAAAAAACCCTAAAACCATCTCTTAAAATATTCTTCCTAAAATTATTTGAATCAAATCAGGAATTCTTTAAAATCATTAATTTATCTAAGCAATATTAATTCATGAAAGTTTGTCTTTATGTTGATCCACAGGAAATTTACCAAATAGAATGGTTTGATGCCCAGGAATTGTTAGACCATGTAATAATGATAGGACAGGCATATCAATAGTAGCAAGAAGCAATGTTGGGATGAAGCCTTTCAGAGCCTTGCCTCGCAGAGCTCATCCATCATAATGCATGCAAGAAACCAGTGGGCCATCTCTAGGAAAGTCATACACTAGCATTCACCTATCCTACATAGATTCTGACAGAGTCTGATTCCGAGATAGTGCTTATTATTGTTGCCTTTAAATAAATTATTTCTGCTCCTACCTTTCAAAATAAGTGCAAAGACTGTGAAATCTGCAAGTACAAAGAAATGACTGAGCAAATCCCTTACTGCTGTGAGGTGTGGAGAATCTAGAACAGCTTCTACTGTGATTTCATAAGAACAGTGTATGGTTCTGACTGATACTACAACATCCTGAGCATAATTATAAGCATTGCATGTTGATTTGTATGGTTTTAATAGTCCTTGTGGCACAGAGTGTGAGATTTCAAGCATTTGAAATACAAAGTTCAGATACTTACCATTATATTTTGGCTCGGCTGCAAAATGTCACTGGGATTCAACATGTTGGAGGTTGGTACTTAGCAAAGCAGTGTTCACAGGGCACTGGAGCCTTCATCATATGCTCCAGGAACAAACTTTATCAACAAAAAACCATTGATTATTTCAGATGAGCAGATTACTAGGTAGTGAGACTTTGCATGAAGATCGTTAGGGGGATACATCCTAAGGACAAACATTCCCTGTGTGCCTCTTGGAGACCGTGAAATGAGTAAAATTTTGAGACATATGGTCTTCCAACTATACAATAAATTAAGAAATCTATGGTGTTGTCTAAGGTTATGAGACAAAATAAATGACAATTTAAGCTTTGAGATTTTAAATATTGTGTATGGGTGTCAATGTCTTTCTCATTGTGCATGTGTGTGTGTATGTATGTGTGGCTGCATGTGTTTATCTGTGTGAGTATATGTGCATGTGTGTCCATGTGTCTGTTTGTTACTCAGTGTGTTTATGTTTAACTGCATGTGTTGCTGTATGTGTGTATGTGGTTGTTTGTGTATATTTGAGTATGTATACATGTGAATTTGTATAAGGATATGCACCTGTAAGTCTGTGCATGAATGTGTGTATGAGTTTTTGTGCGTGTTGTGTTACGGCGGAAAGTGACTATGTGTTTACAAAGGTTTGTGAGAGTTTGTGAGAATGTGTGGGAATTTTTGCATGTATATGTGTGTGTATGTGTGAGTGTTTGAATAATGACATATGTTTTTGGGGAAACCTGTACATGTGTGTGTATGTGTGTTTAAATGTTTGTCTAGTGTGTGTTCATGTGTTGAAAACTGTCTCATATGAGAGAGTAAGTATGTGTGTGTATGACTGGGGAGATTTGTATATATGTATAAGTATTGTGGGAATGTGTGTATGTGTGAGTCTGTGAGTGTGTGAATGAATGAATATGAGGGGTTGTATATGTGTGTGTATTTGTGTGTATGTCTGTGTGTGAGTATATGTATGCATATACATGTGACATTTGTCTATTTGTGTGTCTCTGTGTATGTCTGTTTATGAGTGTGAGTGTGTGTGCATTTGTGTGTGAGAATGCTTATCTCTGTATGTGAATATGTGTGTGTGGGTTGTGGGTATGTATGTATTGTGTGTGTGTATATTTCCGTGCATCTTTATATAAGTATTGGTTTGTGTGTATGCATATGCATGATGAGTGAGGGTGTGTACACATGTGAGTGTGGTTGTGTGTGTGTGTTTTGTGAGAAAGAGAGAGAGAGAATGAGAGGCAGACACATACTGAGACAGAGTGGCACAGAGAGAGTGTGTCCACAGGCACAAGCTTGCCTAGTTATGAATGTGGTGGCCAGAGGCTACCTTACAGGCCTTGGTTGTCTGCTGTTCCAGAAATCAAACCCAGCTTATCAAGCTTGAGCATAAAGCTTTTTGCACATACAGCCCTCAGGATGTCATGACAATCATCAGATACTAATATACAGTGATGGCATAATTAACCTTTTATGAAAATTAATATTAGGGTTAGTGAAGGTAATATAAAGAAAATAACTTAATTTTTAGCCTTTAAACAGTTGAAAAATATAAAGTATATCATTACATCAGTATGACTTTTGTAGAGACAGAGTTTTCTCTGTGTAGTCCTGAGTGTCCTGGAACTTGCTCTGTAGACTAGACTGGCCTTGAACTCAGATACCTGCCTGCCTCTTCTGTGACTAAACTGTGCAGCGCCACTTCTAGGCCACAATACTTCTACTTTAGAAACATTGTGCATCATACTTTACTTTTTGACGCAAATATTTATGTAAATTATATAAATAAAACAAAAAACAATTTTAAACTGAATTACTATAATTTTTAAATACAATCATAGTGGAAATATTGTGTTTGCAATAGATGTGTCAATTTCACACAGAGACTGTATGTCTGTGGAATACCCGTTGATGGCAATTTAAATGTAATTTAGAAAGAAACCCTGTAGAGGGCAACAGTGAAAAAGAAGGCAATGTTGGAACCCAAATGCTTGGAAAAAAAAAAGCCAAGACACAAGCAGAGAGTGAGGTAAAGAAAGCAAAAAGAGAGTTGGGAAGCAAGGGGAGGGTATTTGAAAAAGGGAAACTCGTGTTTATCCCTATTTAGGATAGATGCACAAAGCAGGCTTCTCAGAGAACCTTGAGGAGGAGACTCAAACACAGCCCACAGAGCCATCAGCATCTGCAAGACCCACAATGGCTAGGCTCTGTGCTTCCCTTATGATCCTGACAGTGGTGAGCCACTGGTCAACCTGTTCTCTAGGATGTGACCTGCCTCAGACTCATAACCTCAGGAACAGGAGAGTCTTGACACTCCTGGCACAAATGAGAAGACTCTCCCCTCTCTCCTGCCTGAAGGACAGAAAGGACTTTGGATTCCCCTTGGAGAAGGTGGATGCCCAGAAGATCCAGAAGGTTCAAGTCATCACTGTCCTGAGAGATCTTACCCAGCAGATCTTGAACCTCTTCACATCAAAGGACTCATCTGGTGCTTGGGAGGAAACCCTCCTAGACTCATTCTGCAATGACCTACATCAGCAGCTCAATGTCCTGCAAGCCTGTCTGATGCAGCAGGTGGGGGTGCAGGACCCTCTCCTGACACAGGAAGACTCCCAGCTGGCTATGAGGAAATACTTCTACAGGATCACTGTGTACCTGAGAGAGAAGAAACACAGCCCCTGTGCCTGGGAGGTGGTCAGAGCAGAAGTCTGGAGAACCCTGTCTTCCTCAGCCAAGTTGCTGACAAGACTGAATGAGGAGAAGGAGTGAGTCCTGAGACAAGGTGGAGAAGACTCTCCTAGGCTGGGACACTGAATCTCACATTATAAGCTCTCCTTTAAAAACTCTCATTACTTTCAGTATGAATACAATCAACCTGTCTAGATGTTTCAGCAATATTGAACAATTATTTTCAATTTGTAAAACCATTTTTGTATCTGCACCCACTTTATTTTATTTATTTATTTACTTATTTATTGCGGTATTAATATATAATTTATCTATATTAAATATTTCAGTCTTATATTTTTAATGTAGCAATTATCATTTGTAATTAACTTATTTTGTATTCAAATAAATTTGCTTTATAAGACACTTTGAATTAGTCAATTTGGAATCTCTTTAACATTATCAAAATACTTTTAACATTAGAGTCCACACTGTAAATATTGTACAAATGAGCAGTTTTCAAATATCAGACAGGATAGACACATATAGTGGACAGTTTTCATACAAACCCTAAATATTTTCATGTTCTTGTCTCTAGTATGCAGTATTCTTCTGGATGTAATGACAGCATGCTGTTCAGTAGAAAGTCATAGATTCTTGTTCCTGTTATATTACTTAGTCCACTTTGATCAAATATTTCTTGGATTAATTCAGCATCTGACTTCCCTGATATCATACACCGATCATCTACTCTTATTGTTAATGAGTTTATTTGTTTTGGGGTCTAAATATGAGTGAGATCATGTATAGCAATGCAAAACAGATCAAGAAAAATGATTAGAGTGCCTATATAGCATAGAAAAGCAAAACAATTAGAATCTGGAAATTAACTACACATATAATAGTCTCATAAACCAGTCCTGGGAATAGATTCCACCAGGGAAGTGAAATGACTCTAAAATTAACTTTTTGGAACACCATTGTGCTTTCTCTATTTCCTGGACCCTTTCTATTCCCAATTTCTACTTTTCTGTCTGTTACTGTTCCGGCCTCTCTTCTTCCTCTTTTTCCTGTTCCTCCTCCGTCTCCTCCTCCGTCTCCTCCCCCGCCTCCTCCCCCCCCCCCCCTCCTCCTCCTCCTCCTCCTCCTCCTCCTCCGTCTCCTCCATCTTCTCCAACTCCGTCTCCAACTCCTCCTCGTCCTCCTCGTCCTCGTCCTCGTCCTCGTCCTCGTCCTCCTCCTCGTCCTCCTTCTCCTCCTCGTCCTCCTCCTCCTCCTCACCCTTCTCCTCCTCCTGCTACTTTTGCCCCATCTCCTTTGAACTACTAGCTGTTCATGGTATAGCACCATCTCGTGGAGCATGGGTAGCAGCTCTCTGGGGCCCCATCCCTGAGGCACCTAAATCTCTTTCTCCCAGCAGTCATCAGATGACATAGTTCCTCAGCTGGAGGTGGAATCGCTGCCATTTTCCAAGCTGATATTTTGTCTGGCTTGGTCTTATTCATTCAGTCATAGCCACACTCAGTTCACATGAGTAACTACTCTGTTGTGTCAAAGAACACAGCTTTGCTTCAGTCATCCACTGTTTCTGGCTCTTACATTTCTTCTACTCCCTCTTCTTCAGTGATTCCTGAGGCCAGGAAATCAGCCCTTTATTTTCTGCTCAGCGACCAGTTGTGAATCTCTCTGTTCATTAGCAGAGACTGCAAGAGGGTTCTGTGGTAAGCGTTGGTCAGTGTCGGTATCCTGTCTATATGTAAGCTCTAATTTCAAATCAGGTATTGTAGCAGTGTGAACACAGCACTGCTTTTGCACTTTGTTATCTTCATGGCTCCACATGTAAATTTTTGTAAAGATTTAATTTTATTATTTATATGAGTACACTGTCGCTGTCTTTAGGCACTCCAGAAAGGGCATCGAATCCCATTACAGATGGTTATGAGCCACGATGTGGTTGCTGGGAAGTGAACTCTGGACCTCTGGAAGAGCAGTCAGTGCTCTTAACCACTGAACAATCTCTCAAGCCCTCCACATATATTTTAAATATGATACTTCTGAGAGAAATATTGCTGAAAGTTTTATTGGATTGTATGGACAGTGATGATCACTTGAAAATATAGCTACTTTCATAACATTATCTTATTGATGGCCATAGATCTTGTCCTTTTTATCTTAGTAACTAACATTTTTCCTACTATTTTGTCCATTCGATGACACATCAGTTCCGTTTTCAGCTTTCATTTTCAATGACATCATATTTTTGGTTCAGTGCCACCAACCAACTTCAGCGTTTACTTTCTAGGAAAGTAGAGAAGAGAAATAGAACAGAATTGGAGACTTTGCCCATCAAACTAACATGTCAGGAAAGATGAAAGGGTAAATGAGAAAGTACAAACAGTTGAGGTGCTGAAAGTCCTTGCTGTCTGTCACAATTAACTGTACACCTCTGCCATTAGACACATTGGACATGGAAAATTAATCACTAAATTCAATATTCAATAAGAATTGATGGCTGAAAAATATATTATATGGGCATCAGTGTGTTAGACTGAAACTGAAAATAGAAATACAGATAAATGTATGTATTATACATGATGTCCTGTATATATGATGTATAATATCATTAGTTTTATATACATATGTGTGCAGACACAGATTTTTCTCTGATAGACTCCCAGTACCTCCCTGCTTTCTCAGACCCCATCTTCAGTGTCACTGCCGTTTGTTCCCCCTCCCTGATGCAGGAAGCCCCAGTGTGTGTTCCTCATTCTCTCCTCATTACTCAGCTCTGTTCACCATACAACTGCTGCCTATTACATCATCTTGCTTCCTGACTGGAGGTTTTTTCTTTTTTTTTCTTTTTCTTTTTTTTTAAAACACATAAACATCATTGAAACCAGAATGAAGGAATTCAATGTTTGAATGAAACTCTCATGTATAAGAATTTCCTCTTACTTTTAACCATTAGACATTTTTCTAATGATCTAATGCTGACTGTTTCAATATAGAAAAAGAAAAAAGAAAAGAAAGAAGACAGAAAAAGAAAGAACAAGAAAAGAAAGAAGAGGAAGGATGGGATGATGAAAGAAGAAAGAAAGAAGGTAGAAAGAAAGAAAGGAAAAGGGAACCAAATCTTCAATTATGAGAAAATTTTAGAGAAGAGAGCCCCCTACTGGCCAGGCCTGCAAAGAACAAGCAGAATCCAACTCTGGCAAGTTCTTCATGAATTCTGTTTCCCGGCAGTTTCTTCTACATGAAAAGTCAGACCTTTCCCCCAGAGGAACTGACTTCAGTCTGGAAGGGTGCATTTTCTTAAAACTCATATTAGGAAGGGAAATCCTCTCAGGTCCACAGGTCATGTTTTCTGAACAATGGACAGATAAGTATTTATAGAAAGCTCTTCTGTGTCTTTCTCTCTAGCCTTCTATAACTGAAGTTCTCTGGAGAAAGAGGGGTCTGAGTCCAGTGCTCTTAGTAGTGACTCACACCCACACTCACATCGTTTTGATCGGTAGATAATGCATTGTGAAGCTGAGAACACCCACCCTGAGCTATGAATTCTGTAAAACAGCATCTGAACCCATCGTAGAGATTCTTCAACTGCTGCTCTGCCTGCTGAGACAGCAACAGTGAGTTAGGTAAATGCACTGATCTATGGCTGTCTTCTGACATGTGGCCTCATGTAGTTCAGGTGACCCACTCCACAGTGGCACAGCCACGTGGTGCAAAGTGAATCTGTGTCCATGGTCAATCTAAATCGATGTAGAATAACTCAGGTCATATTTTTATTGAGGAAAGATCTGTGACTTATAGGGGCATGGCTCAACGCATAGGAGCTCTTGACCCCTCAACCTCTTTGAGTTTTGTAGGACACTTGAACAGAGGAATGCAATATATATCAGTATGTAGAACTGCCAAGGAAATGCCAGAACTTCAGTTCCTTCTTAAGAGTAAGCTGTCAATTACAACAATTCCTCCTTGATATTTGTTCTACTCCTTGACTCCATGGTCTGGAGAAAATGTCTCTGTCTCTTTGGGAGTTGAACATACTAACATGAGTATTTCTATGTCTGAGTCATCACAGGGAGTGGAGGAATAAGTAAAACAATGATATATCATAGGGACATATATTGGTGAACTGTGTATTTGCAGAAAATCAAGTGATATCAAGGTGAATTGCAGATCTGGTAATTGAAGTAGACTTTGTTGGGGATTTTAATTATTGGATAAATGGCTACTGGTCTGACTGCTAAACATGTTTCAGATATGATGCCCTCTATTGATACTTTGGTGGTTATTTTTAGTATAATCTTCATAACTTTCATGGTTATATGATTAAAAAAATGTTATGAAATCTGGAGAGATGCCAACCTGCTCAGAAAATACATAATGCCATATTGTGTTTCCCACCTTTGATTCAATAACTTGCTTTTATTAAACAAAATTTGAGAATCAAGGTACATAAATGGAAGGTCTGAGACAGGAGAATGAAGTAGGTGAAAACGTACTGAGCTATCATTCCTGCACACATAAACAGACTTGATTCTATGAACACACAGTTCACACAGAAAGGACCTTGGTGTCAGGGAGCAGAACACTGCTGTCCATGAAGACTTATCTGTGTACAAAAACACCAGGTAAGCTGGCAACTGCCAAGTTTATCAAGCTTCAGGATTGAGAGTGTGAAAATGGCCATATCCAGTTCTCTGTGTCTGCTATTCCTGAGTTTCAGTGACCAGTATCAACTGATGTATAGCAGGACAAAGAAACATCTTAATTAAGTGAGGAAGTAAACCCCAATGATCTGGCCAACATCCTAGCTAAATCAGTGAGCTTCAAGGACAGTGTAAGGCACAGGAGGAAGGCCTCAAGAAGAGAGTGATAGTGCATACTTGACACACATCTCTGTCTTCCACATAGACATGCACATGGATAAGCCAGGATACCTAAAACTCTTTGCAATTGCCAATTATTTGGAACACATTCAGCACATTCTCCTTTATCAGATTAAATGTATCACACGTCATACAGCAAGGTTCTTGATGCTACACATTTCAGTATTTTACATGGATTTATCTTCATTTTTTTAAAGGCAACTATCCAATTAGATGAATACCATTTGTTAAAGATGGTCTCTTTTTTTCCATTTTGTCTATTGTACGTTTTCCTAAAAATGAGATTTTAGTATGTGTAAGGAATTGTAGCTGGGTCTTCTATTGTATTCCATAGATTTACTATCTGTATAAATTCCAAACCTATGCTCTTTTTATCATTATAGGTCTGTAATACATTGTGAGTTCAAGGCTGGTGACACCTCTACCAGCTCTTTTATTATTCAGTATTGCTATAGACTTTGTACTCGCTTTGTGGATAATAAAAAATTAATTAACTGCAACATAGACTTGTTACATGTTTTAGATTATAAAATCCTCAATGTACACACATGCTGTGTGTTCACATTTACATGTGTATACAGTGGGGTCAGATGTCAATCAACATCAGGTTTTGACCTCATTTTCTGTGACAGGTTCTCTCACTTAAGTGAGAGATCACCTTTGCTGTCAGACTGACTGGCCCGTGAGCTTGTGATGGACGTCCTTGGATGCCAACATGACTAAATGTGAAATAACTGAAAGCCTAAAAGGTAGGCACACACCTGTGATCTAGTTTTGCTTAACTTGGAGTGGGAAAATCCACTTCTAATCAGCATCTATAAAATGGCAAGACACAACTTTAATTGGCTATTTACGGTGCGAAGACTCACCTCTACTATGAGCCAGGCCTTCTGCTGGAAACCTGTGTAAGTACATGAAGGAAAGATGATTTGCTGTTTACCTGTGTGCTTTTCCCTTGCTAGCAATCCATTCCTTCACTGGGTTTAGAGCCTAATTTTATTGGACTCTGGCACATAGTGAATATCAGCTAAGAAATCTACCCTAGTGAACAATTACTGGATTCTTTGAACTTACGCTGATAGGCAGATATTTTCTGAAATAGTTGGACTGAATTCTGTAAGCCTTTCTAATACCACACATATAGTACACTTGTGTCTGTGTATTTCATATATATACATACACGCATATATAGAGAGAGTAAAAGAAATTCTTTCTATAAATTCAACCACTGAAAAACACTGACTGGTACAGTATTTCAGGTACATGTCTGTGTCTCCTCTTCAGTGTCAAGAGTACAGACATGCACTCCTCTACAGGCCTTTACATGGATTTTGAGAAACCAATAAGCTACTTCTTCATTTTGTGCAAGAAATTTCCTGACCTAGATATCTCCCCATTGCCTGTTTTAATTATTAAATAAGTCTCAACAGTTTACAATATTTTTGTTTGAAAAAGTATGAGCCATAGTGACATCAGAAAAAATAGGGGACAAATAATGACACCGATATTTCACTTGTAAAAAAGACAGATTGTGCTGTTTGCTTGAGGAAATAGAATAAATAAGGTCGAGTTTCTGATTCTTCACTGTATTGAGATGGACGCAATCCATTATAACTAGTTGTGCCGGATTATCAACCCTGTGAAATGACACAAAGGGAAAGAAAAAAAATGAGGGTCTCCAAGAAGACACAGTGGTGTGAATATTGGTGGGTTGGTTTCATAAATCAACCAAGATTTCTTTTGTCAGATGTTTTGCAGCTAAGAGTATGTAAGACCCTTGTAGATTTCTGAGAGGAAAAGCAAAGTGCTTAATTGCTTGAAAAGGATTTGAAATCGATAGTCTATAATATCTACAAGATAATGAACAAATATAACAAATAAAATCACAATAACATTTATACAATAAGAGCGAAAATCAGGGAAAAGGTGCTATAAACACAGAGAAGAAATCTTGGACTTGAAGATTTCAGTATGTCAAATAAAATTCAGACAGAAGTTCACAGCACACATGAGGTGCCTTTGTCACGAATGAGTGAATGTGTGAATGTATGGTTGTGTGTGATTGTATTATGTGAATGAGAGAGAGAGAGAGAGGGAGAGAGAGAGAGAGAGAGAGAGAGAGAGAGAGAGAGAGAGAGAGAGAGCATGCACAGCATGCAATGTTGTGAATGTTGTGATGAGGACTCCAGTACATGCACTGGATGCACTGGTTCTCCACTGCATCTGTGGGTTCCACGGATCACACTCAAGTTTAACAGCAAGCAGTTTTGCATCCTGCATCCTCCTGATGGCACTAAAACATCAGATAAACAGCTAACACATTGTGATTTTAAATTAAGTTTTATATAAATTTATATTACATTTATTGAAGGTACTTGAAGA
The DNA here is from genome assembly GCF_004785775.1 of Grammomys surdaster. Lineage (NCBI taxonomy): Eukaryota > Metazoa > Chordata > Mammalia > Rodentia > Muridae > Grammomys > Grammomys surdaster. The sequence goes on from NW_021604670.1 coordinate 6,443,062, forward strand.
TCCCAATTTTAGTACTTTAAATATTGAGACATTTTAAAGTATACCTTTAAATCAATGAATATTAATTGAGAGAAATTTGCTCTTATATATTATATTATGATTTAAGTACTTTATAAAGCAATATAAATAAAACTAAAATTAATTGTAAAATCAATGTTATTAACGTTTATAAAGTATTTTACAGGAAATTTTGATCTACAATACATATATAAATTTCAAATGAAGACAGATTATCAGTGCTGTCACAGTTAATGAAAATTCAAATGAGAAAAGAAATGTTATAAAACAGCTTTTGGTGGGGAGCAGCAAAAGAGGAAGCAATAAAGAAAACCACAATTGTTTAGAAAAACTCTCAGATGCAAGCAGAGGATGAGTTAAAGAAAGTGAAAGGACAATTGGAAAGTTAGGGGAGGGCATTCAGAAAGTCAAAACTACAGTTTGCCCTATTTAAGACACATCCTCACAAGATGGTCTTCAGAGAACCTAGAGGGGAAGGATCAGGACCAAACGGCCCAGAAGATCAGAAGCATTGGCAACATTCACCATGGCTAGGCTCTGTGCTTTCCTGATGGTCCTGGCAGTGATGAGCTACTGGTCAACCTGCTGTCTAGGATGTGACCTGCCTCAGACTCATAACTCCAGGAACAAGACAACGGTCTTGACACTTCTGAAGCAAATGAGAAGACTCTCCCCCATCTCCTGTCTGAAGGACAGAAAGGACTTTGGATTCCCCCTGGAGAAGGTGGATGCCCAGCAGATCCAGAAGGCTCAAGCCATCCCTGTCCTGCATGATCTGACTGAGCAGGTGTTGAATCTCTTCACATCAGATGAGTCATCTGCTGCCTGGAATGCAACCCTCCTAGACTCCTTCTGTGATGATCTCAAGGAGCTCAAAGCCTGTCTGATGCAGCAGGTGGGGGTGCAGGAACATCCCCTGACCCAGGAAGACTTTCAGCCAGCTGTGAAGAAATACTTCCACAGGATCACTGTGTATTTGAGAAAGAAAGAAAACAGTCTCTGTGCCTGGGAGGTGGTCAGAGCAGAAGTCTGGAGAGCCCTGTCTTCCTCAGCCAAGTTGATGGCAAGGCTGAATGAGGAGAAAGAGTGAGTCCTGAGACAAAGTGGAGAAGACTCTCCTAGGCTGGGACACTGAATCTCACATTATAAGCTCTCCTTTAAAAACTCTCATTACTTTCAGTATGAATACAATCAACCTGTCTAGATGTTTCAGAAATACTCAGCAAATATTTTAAGTATGTAAAACCATTTTTGTATCTGCACCAATTTGTTCTTATTTATTTATTTACTTATTTATATATTTATTTATTATGCTATTAATATAATTTAAGGTATCTGTGTTAACTCTTTCAGTCTTACATTTTTAAATGTAGCAAATTATCATTTGTAATTAACTTCTTTTGTATTCAAATAAATTTGCTTTATAAGACACTGTGGATTAGTTAATTTGCTATCTCTATAACATTATCAAATATTTTTAACATTAAAGTGTACACTATAAGTATTGTACAAATAAACAGTTTCAAATATCACAGAGTATACGCACATACACTGCACAGTACTTAGACAAACCCTAAATATTTTCATGTTCTTGTCTCCAGTACGCAGTATTCTTCTGGATGTACAGAGAGGATGCTGTTCAGGAGAAAGCCATAGATTCTTGTTCCTGTTATGTTACTTAGTCCACTTTAATCAAATATTTCCTTGATTAATTCACCATCTGACTTCCCTGATATCATATACCTATCATCTACTCTTACTGTTAATGAGTTTATTTGTTTTGGGTTCTTAAATATGAGTGAGATCTTGTACAGCAATGCAAAACAGATCAAGAAAAATGATTAGAGTGCCTATATAGCACAGAAAAGCAAGACAAGAAGAACCAGGGAATTAATTCTACTCATAATTGTTTCATAAACCAATTCTGGGAATAAATCCCACAAGGGAAGTTAAATGACTCTGAAATTAACCGTTTGAAATACCATTGTTCCTTCTCTATTTCCTGGACCCTTTCTCTTCCCAATTTCTACTTCTCTTTCTGTTATTGTTCCAGCCTCTCCTCCTCTGCTTCCTCCTTCTCCAATTCCTCTTCCTCCTCCTCCTCCTCTTCCTCCTCCGCCTCCTCCTCCTCCTCCCTCTCCTCTTCCTCCTCCCCTCTTCCTCCTTCTCCTTCTCACCTTTCCCCTCCTCCTCACCCTCCTCCTCCTCCTCCTCCTCCTCCTCCTCCTCCGTCTCCTCCTCACCCTCCTCCTCCTCCTCCGTCTCCTCCTCACCCTCCTCCTCCTCCTCCTAATCCTCCTCCTCCTTCTCACCCTCCTCCTCATCCTGCTACTTTTGCTCCATCTCCTTTGAACTACTAGCTGTTCATGGTATAGCACCATCTCGTGGAGCATGGGTAGCAGCTATCAGGGGCCCCATCCCTGAGGACATCTAAATCTCTTTCTCCAAGTAGTCATCAGTTGTCATAGTTCCTGAGCTAGAGGTGGAATTGCCACCATTTTCCAAGCTGATATTTTGTCTGGCTTGGTCTTGTACATTCAATTATAGCCACTCTCAGTCCACATGAGTAACTACCCTGCTGTGTTCAAGAACAGGACTTTACTGCAGCCATCCACTGATTCTGGCTTTTACTATTCTTCTACTACCTCTTCTTCAATGATTCTTGAGGCCAGGAAATCAGCCCTTTATTTTCTGCTCAGTGACCAGTTGTGTGTCTCTCTGTTCATTGGAATGAACTGTTCTATGGTAAGTGTTGGCCAGTGCAGGAACCCTCTCTATAATGTAAGCTCTGCTTTCAAATCAGGTATTGTGACAGTCTAAACACAGCACTGTTTAATTCTTTTTTATCTTCATTGCTCCACTTGTACTTTAGATATGATACTTCTGAGAGAAATATTACTGAAAGTTTTATTGGATTGCATTGACACAAAAAATCATCTGAAAATATAGCTACTTTCATAACTTTATCTTATTAATGATCATAGATCTTGTCTTTTTTATCTTAGTAGCTAACATTTTTGCTACTATTTTGTCAATTACATGACACATCAGTTCCTTTTTCAGCTTTAATTTTCAATGGCATCATATTTTTGGTTCAGTGCCACAAACCAACTTCAGTGTTTACTTTCTAGGAAAGTAGAGAAGAGAGAACAGAATTGGAGACTTCAACCATCAGACCAACACCTTAGTAAAGATGAAAGGGAAATGGCAAAGTACAGACAGTTGAGGCACTGAAAGCCCTTGTTGTCTGTCACAATTAATGGAACACTTCTGTTGTTAGATACATTGGACATGGAAGATTAGTCACCAAATTCAATACTCAATAAGAATTGATAGCTGACAAATATACTATATGGGCACGAGTGTGTTAGACTGAAACTGAAAGTGGAATTATAAACAAATGTATATATTATGCATGATGTCTTGTACATATGATTTATAATACCATTAAGTAAGTATATATATATATATATATATATATATATATATATATATATATAAAATTATTAAAATAATCATACACACACACACACAGACACACAGACACACACACAGATTTCTCTCTGATAGAGTCCCAGGACCTCCCTGTTGTCCCAGAACCCATTTTCCAGCCTGCAAGCTCTTGTTTTCCCCTCCCTGATGCAGGAATCTCTGGTGTGTGTTCTTCATTCTCTCCTCATTCTCAGCTCTGCTCACTGTACAGTTGTTGTCTATTATATCTTGATTCCTCACAGGAGTTTTTTCTGAAAACATATAGCCACCATTGAAAACAGAATGAAAGAGTTCAATGTTTGAGTGAAACTCTCATGTATAAGAATTTCCTCTTAAGTTTAGACCTTCTCCCATGCTCATGGATTGGCAGGATTAATATAATAAAAATGGCCATCTTGCCAAAAGCAATCTACAGATTCAATGCAATTCCCATTAAAATCCCAACTCAATTCTTCACAGAGTTAGAAAAGGAAATTCTCAAATTCATATGGAATAACAAAAAACCCAGGATAGCGAAAACTACTCTTAACAATAAAAGAACTTCTGGAGGAATCACCATCCCTGACCTCAAGCTGTACTACAGAGCAATAGTGATAAAAACTACTTGGTATTGGTACACAGACAGGCAGGAAGATCAATGGAATAGAATTGAAGACCCAGAAATGAACCCACACACCTATGGTCACTTGATCTTTGACAAAGGAGCTAAAACTGTCCAGTGGAAAAAGGACAGCATTTTCAACAAATGGTGCTGGTTCAACTGGAGGACAACATGTAGAAGAATGAAAATTGATCCATTCTTATCTCCTTGTACAAAGCTCAAGTCTAAGTGGATAAAGGACCTCCACATAAAACCAGATACACTGTAACTAATAGAAGAGAAGGTGGGGAAGAGCCTTGAATACTTGGGCACAGGGGAAAAGTTCCTGAACAGAACACCAATGGCATATTCTCTAAGATCAACAATTGAAAAATTCTTGATGGGACTTCATAAAATTGCAAAGTTTCTGTAAGGCAAAGAACACTGTCAAAAGGACAAAACGACAACCAACAAACTGGGAAAAGATCTTTACCAATCCTACATCTAATGGAGGGCTAATATCCAATATATACAAAGAACTCAAGAAATTAGACTCCAGACAACCAAATAACCCTATTAAAAAATGGGGTATAGAGCTTGACAATGTTCTTCTAATGACCTAATGATCACTGTTTCAACAAAAAATGAAAAGGAAAAATAAATAAAGAGGAAAGACAGAACAAAAGAGAAGGAAAGGAAAGAAAGAAAGAAGAGGAAGAAAGGAAGAAAGAAGGAAAGAAAGAAGAAAGGAAGGAAAGAAAGAGAGAAATGAAAAGGAAACCAAATCTTCAATTATAAGAAAAATTTAGAGAAGAAGAGAGCCACCTACTGGCCTGGCCTGGAAAGAACAAACAGGCAAGTTGCTCATGCATTCTGTTATTTGGCAGAGTTTCCTCCACATTAAAACACATTTTTCCTCTTAAACTCGGACCTTCCTTCCAATAATTTGAATAGGATAAAGAGCATCAATCTGTTGTTCCAAATGCCTATCTAAATCCTCTTGTATATTAACAGATTAGTAACATTTTTTACTAAATGACTAACAAAAGTGTGTCAAAGCAGTTGCAGAAGCAGTGGTGTTAGCAATTAATGCAATTAAAGCTGTTATACCAGCAATTATCAAGCCCACTACCCTCTTACTGCTGCTTAAAGACTGACTCGCTTCTTCCAGTACTTGCAAACTTTTTTTCTGAATACCAAGGTTCTGTGATATTCAGGTCGATAAAACAAAAGCTATTTGATAGACTTCCATAACAGACATGCCAGGTTTCAACACACTAACACAATTAGAAAGAGTGCAATCAATGCAACTTACATTAAATACTGTAGAAGAAACAAAAGTAATTTCAACTTGACAATTAAAATAGCCTTAACACATATATTAACACGTGTTTGAAATCCAGATCCTGTTCCAACTTTATCTCTTGCTAGCATAACATCATAGAGAACTGCAGCTAACTTCCAAATATGTCTCTGAAAATGTCCAGAACCAGCCTCCCAAATGAAGACTGTTATTTTCAATATTGAATTGATTTCTAGACCAGTCCATGATTGAGTCCAAATAACTGGTCACCTTTAAGAAAAATACAAGAGTCATTAAAACTCTTTTTGATTCTCTGTTCCACAAGATCTAAAAACTTGAGGCAAGGCAGCTTGTCCCATCAGGGGTATAGGTAAGCAAAGGTGGGTTGGGAGCATATGTCCAATACAGCTTCCCAGTCACCATTGTAAGAACACTCAGCAAGCTCACAGGTCAGCATCCTTCTTTGTCCTGGCATCAGCATGTCTCACCCGTTGCTCTGGCTGCTACCATGCTCCTTCAGCATCCTGCAGAAAAAAAACACAAATATGCCCTCTTCCCCATATTAGATATCTGATCAGGATCATGCCATATGCCAGTAAGTGGATCCTTTCCTTTAACCTACGCATATGTATGCCTAGTTGTAGGGTGCCAAAGACACTCAGCAGAAAGTTTCTTGGCATCCAAATAAAAAAAAAATTAAACAAAGAGAACATAATTCAAATCAATTTGTAGTGTACAGGGATAAACCTCCTCCTTTTGTATTTTATGAAGATATTGTTTTAAAGTTCCATGGGCCCCTTCCATAGTCCCTTGTCCTTAACAATGATAAGGAATCCCAGTAATATGTGTAATATTAATTTGCTGACAAAAGGTCTCAAGTGCTCGACTGCGATAGCCAGTGCCCTTCTCCTTCTCCTTCTCCTTCTCCTTCTCCTTTCCTCCTCCTCCTCCTCCTCCTCCTCCTCCTCCTCCTCCTCCTCCTCTTCCTCCTTCTTCTTGTTCTTCTTCTTGTTATTATTAACAGTAAGGAGCCATCTAGAATGTCATGCTAAATACCATTGGATTCATGTTAGTTCTAAAATTTACAGTGGTAGTCATTATAATTAGGAAAAAGTTTAAAGACACTTGCAGGGTATTTGGCATAATTCTAACACCTCTCTGGATGTTTTCACTTTGCATAGTGAGCTTATGAATTTCAAGAATGCTGACGTGCTGAGCATTGATATGGCAGATACTGCTAATAAAATTACCAATAACCTGAGGTCGGTATTCCTATTTTGGTCAAGCTTCAAGAATGACATATATAGTTTGATCATGCTAGCCTTTTTTGTTCTGGGAATAATTTTATTCCTGCACATTGTGTTAAAGCTTGCCTTTAACAACATCAACAAGTTGGCACCCAAAGTTCATAGCTTGAAACTGAAAATGGATTCCCAGACAGAGTAATTAAATTAACAGGCTGGCAAACCAAGAACAGGTAAGATGCTGCACAGAGCCTTACTAACCTAAGACAGAAGTGCATTGCCTTTGATAATGCATATTCCACTAGTTGTAAGGAAGGCATTCTTGTAAGGAATGACCTAAGACAGGCTTAGACTTGTTGATGAAATAAGAAAAAGGAAAAAGGCAGAGAGCTTTTGGGGCTCCTTGGCAAGAAACTTGCATGGGCCAAGGACAAGGAAATGGGCTGCTTGGCAGGAATATGACATTGGCCAAGGACAAGGAAGTGGGCTCCAGGCAGGAATCTGACATTAGTTCATATTTCTATTTAGGCTAGATTTGTGATTTACAGGGGCATGGATCAACATATCATGAGCTCTTGATGCCTCAGCCTCTTTGAGTTTTGAAGGACACTTGAACAGAGGAATGTAATGTGTATCTGTGTATAGAGCTTTCAAGTAAATGCTAGAACTTCTTCAGCTCTTCTTAAGAATAAGCTGTCAATTACAACAATTCCTCTTTAATGTTTTGTTTTGCCTCTTGACTCCATGGTCAGGAGAATGATGTCTCTGTCTCTTTGGGTGATAAACATACTTATATGAATGATGCCATGTCTAATTCCTTACAGGGAGCAGAGAACTATGTCAACAAACTTATATGTGATAGGGACATATATTGGTGATTGATGTATTTGTAGACAGTCAAGTGATATCAAGGTAAGCTACAGATTTCTAACTGAAGGAGACTTTGTTGGGGGTTGTACTTATTGGATAAATGACTAGTGGTATGACTACTAAACATATTTCAGATATGACTTCCTGTATTGTTTCTTTGTGTTTATTTTTACTGTAATTTTCACCATTTCCATGGTTATATAATAATAAATGTTATGAAATAGCTGCAGATATTAACCTGCTCAGAAAATATGAAATGCTATGTTGTATTTCACACCTTTGAGTTAATTGCTTGTCTTTATTAAACAAAATTTGGGAATCAAGACACATAATTGGAAGGACTGAGATAGGAGAATGCAATAGGTGGCAACTACTGAGCTATCATTCCTACATGCATAAGCAGACTTGGTTCAATGCACACTCTATTCACACAGAAATGACCTTAGTGTCAGGGAGCATCACATGGCTTTCCATGAAGATATGTCTGTGTACAGTAACATCATGTTAGCAGGTGACAGCCAAGTTTGTCAAGCTTCAAGATTGAGAGTGTGAAGATGGTCATATCCAGTTCTCTGTGTCTGCTATTCCTGAATTTCAGTGACCAGTATCCACTGATGTACAGCAGGACAAAAAAACATTTCAACTAAGAGAAGAAGTCCACCCCAATCATCTGGCCAACATCCTAGCTAAATCAGAGAGCTTCAAGGCCAGTATGAGGCATTGTGAGAAAGGCATCAAGAAGAGAGTGATAGAGGATACTTGACACACATCTCTGTCTTCCATACACACATGTGCATGCACAGGCCAGTACATGTTAAACTCGTTCCACTTGTCAATGAGTTGAAGCCTCTTCGCCACTTTCTCTTTTATCAGAGATTAAGTGTATCAAGTCACATATCATGGTCCTTGATGTTATGCTGTTCAGTTTTTTTAGAGGATGATGAATATAGATCAATTTTTATTGTCTTAGAGATAACTATCCATGTAGAGGAGCACCATTTGTTAAAGACAGTCTCTTATTTCCAGTGTGCACTTTTGTACTCTTTGCTAATAATAAAATTTCAATAAGTGTAAGGAATTGTAGCTGACCCTTCTATTCGATTCCATAGGTCAACCATCTGTTTATATTCTAAGCCTATGCTCTTTATACACTTATAAGTCTGTAATACATTGTGAGTACAAGGCTGGTGACACCTGTACCAGTTCTTTAATTTTTCAATATTTCCACAGTTCAATACTCACTTTATGACTAATAAATTGTTAATTTTAATGAAGGGTAACATAGAGTTGTTACATGTTTTAGATCATAAAATCCCTACTGTTGACACATGTTGTGTGTTCACATTTGCATGTGTATACAGTGGGGCCAGATGTCAATCAATGCCAGGTTTTTACCTCAGTTTCTGTGACAGGACCTGTCACTTAAGTGAGGGCTCATCATTGCTGTCAGAGTGACTGGCCTGTGAGCTTGTGATGGTCGTACTTGGATGTGAACTTGACTAAATGTGGAATTAATTGAAAGCCCAAAATGTAGGCACACACCTGTGATCAAGATTTGCTTAACTTGGAGTAGGAAAACCCACCTCTAATCAGGATCTCTAAAATGGGAAGACACTACTTGAATTTGGTTCTTTGAGGTGGATTATGAGCCAAGCCTTTTGCTGGAAGCCTGTGTAAGTACATGAAGGAAAGATGATTTTGCTGTTTGTCTGTGTGCTTTTCCCTTGCTAGCAATCCATTCCTTCACTGGGTTTAGAGCCTAATTTTATTGGAATCTGGCACATAGTGATTACCAGCTAAGAATCCACCCTAGTGAACAATTACTGGATTCTTTGAACTTACACCCATAGGCAGACAGTTTCTGAACTGATTGGATTTCATTCTGTAAGCCACTCTAACACTACATTTATGCATACACATGTGTGTGAATATTCATATATATATACATATAAATATGTAGAAAGAGAGAGAGAGTAAAAGAGAGAAAATCTTTTTTTTCTTTTTTCTTTTTTTTTCTTTTTCGAGACAAGGTTTCTCTGTGCAGTTCTGGCTGTCCTGGAACTCACTCTGTAGACCAGGCTGGCCTTGAACTCAGAAATCTGCCTGCCTCTGCCTCCCAAGTGCTGGGATTAAAGGCGTGCACCACCACTGCCCGGCTGAGAGAAAATCTTTTTATAAATTCATCTACTCTGGAAAACACTGACTGGTACAGTATTTCAGGTATATGTCTGTGTCTCCTCTTCAATGTCAGGATTACAGACATATACACCTCTATAGTCCTCTGCATGGTTTCTGAGAAACCAGCTATTTCTGCACTTACTGCAGGAAATTTCCTGACTCAGCTATCTCTCCATTGTGTATTTCAATAATTAGTAAGTCTGAAAAAGTTTTCAATATTTGTGTTTGAAAAAGTACGAGCCAAAGGTACATTCAGAGAAAAATAGGGGACAAATAATGATACTGGTATTTAACTTGTAAAAAAGAGAGATTGCGCTGTTTGCTTGAGGAAATGAAATAAATATGGCACAGTTTCTGATTCTTCAGTTTACTGAGATGGATGCAAACAACTGTGACTAGCCATGCTGGTGTGTCAACCCTGTGAAATGACACAAAGAGAAAAGAAGGAAAATGAGGGTCTCCAAGCAGACACTGTAGTGTGCATACTTGTCAGTGGGGATTGTAAATGAATCCACATTTCTTTTGTCAGGTGGTTTAGAGTCAAGAATGCCCAAGAAACTGTTCGGTTTCTGAAAGGAAAAGCAAAGTTCTGAACTGCATGAAAATGATTTGGAAGTGGTAGAGACACAGGTAGCTACAATACCACATACAAACAACACAAATACAATCAGAACCAGCTTCTATGCAATGTAAGAAAAAATCATGGAAAAGTGTTTACACAGAGAAGAAATCTTAGATATGAAAAATTCAGTAGCTCTCTGCTCCTCCCTGTTCCAGAGATCGCCGCATCTTCTTGTGCAGTGCCAGCCTCATCCCGTAGACAAAATGGTGAAGGTCGGTGTGAACGGATTTGGCCGTATTGGGCACCTGGTTACCAGGGCTGCCTTCTGCTCTCCATCTGGTGGCAAAGTGGAGATTGCTGCCATCAACGACCCCTTCATTGACCTCAACTACATCGTCTACATGTTCCAGTATGACTCCACCCATGGCAAGTTCAACGGCACAGTCAAGGCTGAGAATGGGAAGCTTGTCATCAACGGGAAGGCCATCACCATCTTCCAGGAGCGAGATCCCGCTAACATCAAATGGGCCGATGCTGGTGCTGAGTATATTGTGGAGTCCACTGGCGTCTTCACCACCATGGAGAAAGCCGGGGCCCACTTGAAGGGTGGGGCCAAAAGAGTCATCATCTCTGCCCCTTCTGCTGATGCCCCCATGTTTGTGATGGGTGTGAACCACGAGAAGTACGACAACTCGCTCAAGATTGTCAGCAATGCGTCCTGTACCACCAACTGCTTAGCCCCCCTGGCCAAGGTCATCCTTGACAACTTTGGCATCGTGGAAGGGCTCATGACCACAGTCCATGCCATCACTGCCACTCAGAAGACTGTGGATGGCCCCTCTGGAAAGCTGTGGCATGATGGCCGTGGGGCTGCCCAGAACATCATCCCTGCATCCACTGGTGCTGCCAAGGCTGTGGGCAACGTCATCCCAGAGCTGAACGGGAAGCTCACTGGCATGGCCTTCCGTGTTCCTACCCTCAATGTATCCATTGTGGATCTGACATGCCACCTGGAGAAACCTGCCAAGTATGATGACATCAAGAAGGTGGTGAAGCAGGCATCTGAGGGCCCACTGAAGGGCATCCTGGGCTACACTGAGGACCAGGTTGTCTCCTGTGACTTCAACAGCAACTCCCACTCCTCCATCTTTGATGCTGGGACTGGCATTGCTCTCAATGACAACTTTGTAAAGCTCATTTCCTGGTATGACAATGAATACGGCTACAGCAACAGGGTCATGGACCTCATGGCCTACATGGCCTCCAAGGAGTAAGAAACCCTGGACCACCCACCCCAGCAAGGACACTGAGAGCAAGAGAGAGGCCCTCGGTTGCTGAGGAGTCCCTGTCCCCAACACTGAGCATCTCCCTCACAATTTCCTTCCCGGACCCCAATAACAACAGGAGGGGCCTAGGGAGCCCTCCTTACTCTCTGAGATACCATCAATAAACGTTCGCTGCACCCATCAAAAAAAAAAAAAGAAAAATTCAGTATGTCAAAGAAAAATGCAGACAGTGGTTCAGAGCATATGTCAGATGCCTTTGTCACAAGTGAGTGAGCATGCCAATGTGTGAATGGGTGATTGTGTGTGTATGTGTGTGTCTGTGTGTGTGTCTGTGTGTGTCTGTGTATAGGAAAGAGAGACAGACAGAGAGTGAGAGATAGAGAGAGACAGAGAGTGAGAGATAGCGAGAGACAGAGACAGAGACAGAGACAGAGCTAGAGAGAGCTTGCCCAGCCTGCAATGCTGTGAAAGTTGTGATGTGGGCTCCTGTACATGCGTTGCTTCTCTACTGTAAACATGGGTTCCAGGAATCACACTCAGCTCATCAAGTTCAACAGCAAGTCTCTTTGTATACTGCATCTTCCCAATGGCAGTAAATCATCAGATAAATATCTAACGTACAGTGATTATTTATTTGAGTTTTATATAAACTTGTATTATATTTAATGAAGGCAACATTAAAAACCCAATTTTAGAACTTAAAATATTTTAAAGTGTACCTTTACTTCAATGTACATTAATTGAGAGAAATTTGAAAACATTTATAATTTAAACATTTTAAAAGCAATCTAAATAAAACAAAAACAAATTGAAAAAAATCAATGTAGTTAACATTTATAAAATACTTAACAAAATTTTTGATTTACAATAAATATGTACATTTCAAACAAAGACAGTTTATTGTCAGTTTAAAGGTTAATGAAAATTCAAATTAGAAAAATAACACCTGGAAAACAGCTTTTGGTGGGAAGCAGTGAAAGAGGAAGCAGTAATGAAAATCTCAATGGTTTATAGAAATGCCCCAAACAAGTAGAGAATGAATTAAAGAAAGTGAAAGGACAATTGGAAAGTTAGGGGAGGGCATTCAGAAAGTCAAAACTACTGTTTGCCCTATTTAAGACACATCCTCACAAGATGGTCTTCAGAGAACCTAGAGGGGAAGGATCAGGACCAAACAGCCCAGAAGACCAGAAGCATTGGCAACATTCACCATGGCTAGGCTCTGTGCTTTCCTGATGGTCCTGGCAGTGATGAGCTACTGGTCAACCTGCTGTCTAGGATGTGACCTGCCTCAGACTCATAACTCCAGGAACAAGACAACGGTCTTGACACTTCTGAAGCAAATGAGAAGACTCTCCCCTGCCTCCTGCCTAAAGGACAGAAACTATTTTGGATTCCCCCTGGAGAAGGTGGATGCCCAGCAGATCCAGAAGGCTCAAGCCATCCCTGTCCTGCATGATCTGACTGAGCAGGTGTTGAATCTCTTCACATCAGGTGAGTCATCTGCTGCTTGGAATGCAACCCTCCTAGACTCCTTCTGTGATGATCTCAAGGAGCTCAAAGCCTGTCTGATGCAGCAGGTGGGGGTGCAGGAACATCCCCTGACCCAGGAAGACTTTCAGCCAGCTGTGAAGAAATACTTCTACAGGATCACTGTGTATCTGAGAAGAAAGAAACACAGTCTCTGTGCCTGGGAGGTGGTCAGAGCAGAAGTCTGGAGAGCCCTGTCTTCCTCAGCCAAGTTGCTGGCAAGACTGAGTGAGGAGAAAGAGTGAGTCCTGAGACAAAGTGGAGAGGACTGTCCTGGACTAGGACACTGCATCTCACAATATAAGCTCTCCTTTAAAAACTTTCACTACTTTCAGTATGAATACAATCAACCTGTCTAGATGTTTCAGAAATACTCAGCAAATATTTTAAGTGTGTAAAACCATTTTTGTATCTGCACCAATTTGTTCTTATTTATTTATTTATTTATTTATTTATTTTGCTATTAATATAATTTAAGATATTTATGATAAATCATTCAGTCTTAAGTTTTTTAATGCAGCAAATCATTTGTAATTAACTTATTTTGTATTCAAATAAATTTGCTTTATAAGAGACTTTGTATTAGTCAATTTGGTATATCTTCAACATTTTCAAATACTTTTAACATTATAGTATACACTGCAAATGTTGTAAAAATGAAGTTTCCAAATTTCAGAGAGGATAGACACATAGACTGCACAGTATTTAGCCAAACCCTAAATATATTCATCTTCTTGTCTCCTGTACTCAGTATTTTTCTGAATGTACAGACAGCACACTGTGCAGCATAAAGCCAGAGAATCTTGCTTCTGTCAAATTACCTTTGTGGCAGAAATTACCCTGCCCAATCTATTTGCAGTGGGAAGCCTATGACTGTATAGGGAAAAGGGAGGCAAAGCTAATGGTGGCAGAAACAGGAGTGCAGGGAGATGCAGAGAGTGAAGAAAGTGAAATGGCAGGGGACATGGACCAGTGTAGTTCCAAGTAAATAGGCAGATATGAAATCTTAAGTTTAGGAATATTGGGATAACTTTCTAAGTTGTGTGTTGAGAATATATCTGTATCTATCTATATCTATCTATATCTATCTATATCTATCTCTATCTATCTCTATCTGTCTCTATCTATCTCTATCTATCTATCTATCTATCTATCTATCTATCTATCTATCTATCTATCTCTCCATTGGTTAACTTAAAGCATCTAGAGTTTTGATTTCCTGGGTTACTGGAAGATGGGACCACCAAAACCCTTGTATTATGACTATGAAGGAACTAGTGGCTCCTGGGACAAATGAACCAGAGCTGTAAACTTAGCAACAGGTTGCTATGGGTGGCTAGAGACAGAGGCAGCAGAACCATGCTGGACCTGAGTGGTGCCAGCAGTATTGTGGGAACATGGCAGAAGCCAGCTAGATGCATTTCTTTTCTAACATCTCCCACTACACACCTTGACCAAATATTCCCTGGATCAATTTGGCATCTGATGTCCCTGAGCTAATACACCTATCATCTTCTCTTATCATTAATGTGTTTAATTGTCTAAATATTGGGGTCTAAATATGAGTGAGATGGTGTATAGCAATGTAAAACAGATCAAGATAAATGATTACCCTGCCTATATATCATAGAAAAGCAAGACAAGAAGAATCTGGGAATTAACCCCACTCATGATAGCCTCATAAACCAGTTCTTGGAAGAAATCCCACGAGGGAACTGAAATGACTCGAAAATTAACCCTTTGAAACAACACCATTCCCTCTGTATTTCCTCGACCTTTCCTCTTCCCATTTTCTACTTCTGAACCATCTGTTACTTTTCTTCTTCTTCTCCTTCTCCTTCTCCTTCTCCTTCTCCTTCTCCTTCTCCTTCT
>NW_021604670.1:6458006-6486057 GCF_004785775.1 Grammomys surdaster
CTTCTCCTTCTCCTTCTCCTTCTCCTTCTCCTTCTCCTTCTCCTTCTTCTTCTTCTTCTTCTTCTTGTTCTTCCTCTTCCTCCTCCTCCTCCTCTTCCTCCTCTTCCTCATCTGCTGCATTTTCTCTGTCTTCTTTAAACTAATAGTTGTGCATGGTACAACGCCATCTCCTAAAGCATGGGTACCCACTCTCAGGGGCCCCATCCCTAAGGATACCTGAACCTCTCTCTCCTAGAATGCTTTAGTTGCCAAAGTTCCTCAGCTGGAGGTACTATGCCCCCATTTTCTGAATTGATATTTTGTCTGGCTTGGTCTTGTTCATTCAGTCATAGCCACTCTCAGCCCACATGAGTTACTGCCCTGTTGTGTCCAGAAACACAGCTTTGCTGCAGTCACCCACCATCTCTGGCTCTTACAATTCTTCTACTACCTCTTCTTCAATGATCATTGAGGCCAGGATATCAGCCCTTTATTTTCTGTTCAGTGCCCACTTGTGAGTCTCTCTGGTCATTGGCATGGACTGCAAGAGGGTTCAGTGGTAAGCATTGGCCAGAGCAGGAACCTTCTCTATAGTGTAAGCTCTAATTTCAAATCAGGAACTGTGACAGTGTGAACACAGCAGTGTTTTATTCTTTAGTATCATGGCTCCACATGTATTTTTAAAGTGATACTTCTGAGAGAAATATTACTAAAAGTTTTATTTGGATTGCATTGACACTGACGATCACCTGAAAATATAGTCACTTTCATAGCATTATCTTATTAGTGACCATAGATCTTGTCCTTTTTATCTTTGACCTAACATTCCTGCTACTATTTTGTTGTTTAGATGACGTATCAGTTCCTTTTTCAGCTTTCATTTCCAATGACATCATATTTTTGGTTCAGTGCCACAAACTGGCATCAGGGTTTCCTTTCTAGGAAAGTAGAGAAATAGAACAGAATTGGGGACTTCTACCATCATACCAACATCTCAGGAATGAAGAAAGAGTAAATGGGAAAGTATAACAGTTGAGGCACTGAAATCCCAAGCTGTCTGTCACAATCAACTGAAAAACTCTGCCATTTAACATATTGGGCACAAAAGATTAATGACTGAATTCAATATTCAATAATAATTGATGGTTGGCAAATATTTTATTTGGGCATCAGTGTGTTAGACTGTAACTGAAAGTGGAATTGTAGATAAATGTATATATTATATATAATGTCCTGTTATATAATCTATAATACCATTAATTTTAAATAAGTATGCATAATACAAACACACACACACACACACACACACACACACACACACACACACATATATATATGTAAATATGCAAATATGTAGACATACACATCTTTCTCTCTGATAGACTCTTAGGACCTCCCTTCTGTCCCAGACCCCATCTTTCTGTGTCACTATCCTTGTTTCCCACTCCCTGATGCAGGAAAGCCCAAGTGTGTGCTCCTCATTCTCTCTTCATTACTCAGTTCTGCTCACTGTATAACTGCTGTCTATTATATCTTACTTCCTGACTGGAGTTTTTTTCTGAATATACATAACCACTGTTGAAACCAGAATGAAGGAGTAGAATGATTGAATGAAACTCTCATGTATAAGAATTTCCTCTTAATTTTAGACATTAGACAATGTTCTTCTAATGACCTAATGATCACTGTTTCATCAAAGAAAAAGTGAAAAAGGAAAGTAGAAAGACAGAAAAAAGAGAAGAAAGTTGGAGGAAGAAAGAGGAAGGAAGGAAAGAAGGAAGGAAGAAAGAAAGAAGGAAATAGAGAAAGGAAAAGGAAACCAAATCTTCAATTATGAGAAAGATTTAGAGAAGAAGAAAACCACCTTTGCCTGGCCTGCAAAGAATAAACAGGCAGGGTCCCCCTGAATTCTGTTTCCTGGCAATTTCCTCCACACTAAAACAGACGTTTCCACAGAAGAACTGACTTCAGGAAGAGTCCATTCCCTTCAAACTCATCTTAGGAAGGGAAATTCTCTCAGGAACACAGCTCATGTCATCTGAACAAGGGAGAGATAAGTATGTATAGGAAGATCTTATGCTTCCTTTCCCTCTAGCCTTCTATAACCGACCTTCTGTGGAAAAGTAAGGGGCTGTGTGCAGTCCCCTTAGTAGTGATTCACAACCAAACTCACATGGTTTTGATCAGTAGATAATGCATTGTGAAGCTGAGACAACCCACCCTGAGCTATGAATTCTGTAAAACAGCATCTGAACCCATCGTAGAGATTCTTCAACTGCTGCTCTGCCTGCTGAGGCAGCAACAGTGAGTTAGGTAAATGCACTGATCTATGGCTGTCTTCTGACATGTGGCCTCATGTAGTTCAGGTGACCCACTCCACAATGGCACAGCCACGTGGTGCAACGTGAATCCCTGTTTGAGGCAATCGTCAATCTAAATTGATGCAGAATAACTTACTTCATATTTCTCTTGGTGCAAGATGTGTGATCTACAGGGGCATGGCTCAACATATCAACAGCTCTTGACCCCTCAGCCTCTTGGAGTTTTGAAGGAAACTTTAACAGAGGAATACAATGTGTATCTGCATGCAGAACTGTCAAGGAAATGCTAGAATTTCACCAGCTCCTCTTAAGAGTTAGCTGCTAATTACAAATCCTTTATGATGTTTTGTTCTGCCCCTTGACTCCATGATCAGGATGTCTCTGTCTCTTTGGGAGATGAACATGCTTATATGAGTGTTGCCGTATCTGATTACTCACAGGGAGTAGAGCAATAGGTTAAAAATGATATATCATAGGGACATATATTAGAGATCTGTGTATTTACAGATCAAGTAACATCAAGGTGAGCTGAAGATCTGGTAATTGAAGTAGATTTTCTGGGGGGTTTTTAATTATTGGATAAGTAGCTATTGATATGACTGATAAACATGTTTCAGCTACGTCTCACTGTACTGTTTCTTTGGTGGTTATTTTCAGTGTAATCTTCATCACTTTGACGGTTATATGATAAAATATGTTATGGAACAGCTCCAGATATCAACCTGCTCAGAAAATATGTAATGTCATATTGTGTTTCATACCTTAGAGTTAATAACTTGTTTTTACTAAACAAAATTTGAGAATCAAGATACAGAAATGGAAGGCTGAGACAGGAGAATGCAGTAGGAGACGAACTACTGAGATATCATTCTTGCACACATAAGCAGACTTTATTTAATGCACACCCAGTTCACACAGAAATGACCTTAGAGTCAGGGAGCATCACACAGATGTCCATGAGGACATATCTGTGTACACTAACACAATGTACTGGAGACTGCCAAGTTTGTCAAGCTTCAGAATTTAGAGTTTGAAAATGGTCATATCCAGTTCTCTGTGTCTGCTATTCCTAAGTTGAAGTGACCAGTACTCACTGATGTAAAGCAGGACAAAGAAACATCTTAACAAAGGGAGGAAGCCACCACAATGATCTGGTCAAGATCCTAGCTAAATCAGAGAGCTTCAAGGCCAGTGTGAGGCACAGTGAGGAAGGCATCAAGAAGAGAGTGATAGAGCATACTTGACACCCATCTCTGTCTTCTACATACACATCACATGCACAGACCAGCACATCTAAAACTCTTTGCACTTGATGAGTTGAAGCCTATTCACCACTTTCTCTTTTATTGGCTTAAGTGTATCAAGTCATATATCAAGGCCATTGATGATAGGCAGTTCAGTTTTTTACAGGATAATGAATATGGATCTATCTTCATTCTCTTAGAGGCAACCATCTAATTAGATGAGCACCATTTGTTGGAGATGGTTTCTTATTTCCAGTGTGTATTTTTGTATTCTTTCTTAAAAAATGAGATTTCAGTAAGTGTAAGGAATTGTAGCTGGGCCTTCTATTCTATTTCATAGATCAACAATCTGTTCATATATTAAGCCAATGTTCTTTTTATCATTATAGGTCTGTACTATATTGTGAGTTCAAGGCTGGTGACACAAGTATCAATTCTTTTATTCTTCAGTATTGCTATAGACCTTGTACTCAGTTTATGAATAATAAATAGCTAATTTTAATTAACTGCAATATATAGTTGTTACATGTTTTAGATTATAAAATCCCTGTTGTACACACATATTGTGTGTTCACTTTTGCGTGTGCATAAAGTGGTGCCAGATGTCCATCGATGTCAGGTTTTTACCTCATTTTCTGTGACAGGATCTCTTACTTAAGCGAGAGATCACCATCGCTGCCAGACTGACTGGCCTGTGAGCTTGTGATGGATGTCCTTGGATGTCAACTTTACTAAATGTGGAATTAACAAAGCCAAAAAGGTAGACACATACCTGTGATCTAGTTTTGCTTAACTTGGAGTGGGAAAATCCACTTCTAATCAGAATCTCTTAAATGGGAAGACAGGACTTTATTTTGGATCTTTGATGTATGAAGACTCACCTCTATTATGAGCCAGGCCTTCTGCTGGAAGCCTGTGTAAGTACATGAAGGAAAGATGATTTGCTGTTTACCTGTGTGCTTTTCCCTTGCTAGCAATCCATTCCTTCACTGGCTTTAGAGCCTAATTTTATTGGAATCTGGCACATAGTGAATACCAGCTAAGAATCCACCCTAGTGAACAATTACTGGATTCTTTGAACTTATACACATAGGCAGACAGTTTCTGAATTGGTTGGACAACATTTTGTAAGCCACTCTAACACCACACATACACATACACATACACATGTGTGTGTATATTTTATATGTAGATGGAGAGAGAGAGAGAGAGAGAGAGAGAGAGAGAGAGAGAGAGATATTTTTATTCTATAAATTCAACTACTCTGGAAAACACTGACTGGTACAATATTTCAGGTACATGTCTCTGTCTCCTCTTCAGTGTCAGGATTACAGACATGCACTCCTCTACAGGTCTTTACATAGATTTTGAGAAACCAATAAGCTATTTTTGCATTTAGTGCAAGAAATTTCCTGACTCAGCTATCTCCCTGTTGCCTGTTCTAAATAAGTCTCCAAAAATTTACAATATTTGTGTTTGAAATAGTACGAGCTATAGTGACACTCAGACAAACATACGTAACAAATAATGACACTGGTATTTCACTTGAAAAAAAAGGGAGATTGTGCTGTTTGCTTGAGGAAATGAAATAAGTAAGACAGAGTTTCTGATTCTTCACTGTATTGAGAGGGACACAGAACATTATGACTAGTCATGCTGGATTATCAACTCTGTGAAACATCACAAAGAGAAAAGAAGAAAAATGAGTGTCTCCAAGCAGACACTGTGATGTGAATACTGGTCTGTTGGGATTATAAATTAACCTGGATTTCTTTTGTCAGGTGCTTTGCAGTCAAGAATGCACAAGACCCTTATAGATTTCTGAGAAGATAAGCAAAGTTCTGAATTGCTTGAAAAATATTTGAAACCAATAGTTAGAGACACAGTTAGCTACAAGTAAATATAACAAATAAAACAAATAAAATGAGAACATTTCATGCAATGAAAGAGAAAAAACATGGAGAAGTCTTTATACAGAGAAGAAATCTTAGATTTGAAGAATTCAGTACGTCAAAGAAAAATGCAGATACTGGTTCACAGCACACCTCAGATGCCTTTATCACAAATGAGTGAGTGTGTGAATGTGTGATTGTGAGAGAGACAAAGATAGACAGACAGACAGACAGACAGATACAGAGAGAGAGAGACAGAGAGAGACAGAGAGACACAGACTGAGAGACAGAGAGACAGAGAGACAGAGAGAGACAGAGAGCGAGAGAGCACTTGCCCAGCCTGGAATGCTGTGAATGTTGTGATGTGGGCTCCTGTACATGTGTTGGTTTTCTAATGATGACATGAGTTCCAGGAATCACACTCAGCTCATTAAATTTGACAGTTAGTCTTTTTTGTACGCTGCATCCTCCTTATGGCACTAAAGAATCAGATAAATAGCTAACATACAGTGATTATTAAATTAAATTTTATATGAATTTATATTACATTTAATGAAGGCAAAATTAAGAACCCAATTTTAGGACTTTAAATATTCTAAAATATACCTTTACATCAGTGTATATTAATTGAGAGAAATTTGCAAACATACCTTATATTATGATTTAAATACTTTTAAGCAATCTAAATAAAACAAAACTGCAATGAAAAAATCATTGTAATGTTTATAGAATACCTTACAGAAAATTTTGGTTTACAACAAATACATAAATTTCAAACAAAGAAAGTTTATCAGTGTTAGAACAGTTAATGAAAATTCACAATAGGAAAAAAAAACCCTGGAAAACAGCTTTTGGTGGGGAGCAGTGAAAGAGGAAGCAATAATGAAAACCTCAATGGTTTAGAAAAATGCCCAGACACAAGTAGAGAATGAGTTAAAGAATGTGAAAGGACAAATGGAAAGTCAGGGGAGGGCATTCAGAAAGCAAAAATTAGTGTTTGCCCTATTTAAGACACATCCACACAAGATGGTCTTCAGAGAACCTAGAGGGGAAGGATCAGGACCAAACAGCCCAGAAGACCAGAAGCATTGGCAACATTCACCATGGCTAGGCTTTGTGCTTTCCTGATGGTCCTAGCAGTGATGAGCTACTGGTCAATCTGCTGTCTAGGATGTGACCTGCCTCAGACTCATAACCTCAGGAACAAGAGAGCCTTGACTCTCTTGGTACAAATGAGGAAACGCTCTCCTCTCTCCTGCCTGAAGGACAGAAAGGACTTTGGATTCCCCCTGGAGAAGGTGGATGCCCAGGAGATCCAGAAGGCTCAATCCATTCCTGTCCTGGAAGATTTCACTCAGCAGATCCTGAACATCTTCACATCTAAGGAGGCATCTGCTGCTTGGGAGGAAACCCTCCTAGACTCCTTCTGCAATGACCTCCACCAGCAGCTCAATGTCCTGCAAGGCTGCCTGATGCAGCAGGTGGGGGTGCAGGACCCTCCCATGTCCCAGGAAGACTCCCAGCTGGCTGTGAGGAAATACTTCAACAGGATCACTGTGTACCTGAGAGAGAAGAAACACAGCCCCTGTGCCTGGGAGGTGGTCAGAGCAGAAGTCTGGAGAGCCCTGTCTTCCTCAGCAAACTTGCTGGAAATACTAGTGAGGAGAAGGAGTGAGTCCTGAGACAAAGTGGAGAGGATTCTCCTGGACGAGGACACTGCACCTCACAACATAAACTCTCCTTTAAAAACTCTCATTACTTTCAGTATGAATACAATCAACCTGCCTAGATGTTTCAGCAATATTGAGCAATTATCTCAGTAAGACCATTTTCTATCTGCATTCATTTGTTATTTATTTATTTATTTATTTATTTATTTATTTATTTATTTATTGTGTTAATAATATAATTTAATGTATCTATGTTAAATCAGCATTATATTTTTAATATAGTAAATCATCATTTATAATTAAATTGTTATGTATTCAAATAAATTTGTTTTATAAAACACTTTGGATTAGTCTATTTGGTATATCTTTAACATTTTCAAATATATACATATTTTGGTTTTTTCGAGACAGGGTTTCTCTGTGTAGCCCTGGCTGTTCTGGAACTCACTCTGTAGACCAGGCTGGCCTCAAACTCAGAAATCCGTCTGCCTGTTCCTCCTAAGTGCTGGGATTAAAGGCGTGCACCACCACTGCCCGGCTATTTTCAAATATTTTTAACATTAGGCTGTACACTTTAACTATTGTACAAATGAACAGCTTTCAAATATCAGAGAGTATAGACACATACACTGCACAGTATTATAAATCAAAAAATTCATATAAAATATTCTATAAATGTCCCAGACTCCACCTTCCATCCTGGAAGCCCTTGTTTTCCCCTCCCTGATGGAGGAAGCCCCAGAGTGTGCTCCTCATTCTCTCCTCATTACTCAGCTCTGCTCACTGTCCAACTGCTGCCTATTACATTTTATTCCTGACTGGAATTGTGTGTGTGTGTGTGTGTGTGTGTGTGTGTGTGAAACCACATAAACACCATTGAAACCAGAATGAAGGAGTTCAGTGTTTGAATGAAACTCTCATGTATAAGAATTTCCTCTTACTTTTAGCCATTAGACAACACTCTTCTAATGACCTAATGCTGACTGTTTCAATAAAGTAAAAGAAAAAACAAAAGAAGAAAGAAAAAAGAAAGAGAAAGAAAAGAAGGAAAAGGAAGGATGTAATGATGAAAGAAGAAAGAAAGAAGAAAGAATGAGGGGGGAAGGAAGGAAGAAAAAAGGAAGAAAGAAAGAAAGAAAGAGAGAGAGAGAGAAAGAGAGGGAGAGAGAAAGAAAGGAAGAAAGAGAAAGAAAGAAGGAAGAAAAAGAGAAAGGAAAATGAAACCAAATCTTCATTTATGAGAAAAATTTACAGAAGAGAGCCACCTACTGGACAGGCCTGCAGACATATATTATGATTTAAATACTTTTTAAGCAGTCTAAATAAAACAAATATTAATTGTAAAATCAATTTAGTTAACATTTATAGAATATTTTATATGAATTTTTGATTTACAATAAATAAATAGATTTCAAACAAAGTCAATTTATCAGTTCTCAAACAGTTAATAAATATTCAAACTAGAAAAATAACATCTGAAAAACAGCTTTTGGTGGGGAGCAGTGAAAGAGGAAGCAATGATGAAAACCTCAATGGTTTAGAAAATGCCCAGACACAAGTAGAGAATGAGTTAAAGAAAGTGAAAGGACAATTGGAAAGTAAGGGGAGGGCATTCAGAAAGTAAACACTACTGTTTGCCCTATTTAAGACACATCCACACAAGATGGTCTTCAGAGAACCTAGAGGGGAAGGATCAGGACCAAACAGCCCAGAAGACCAGAAGCATTGGCAACATTCACCATGGCTAGGCTCTGTGTTTTCCTGATGGTCCTGGCAGTGATGTGCCACTGGTCAACCTACTGTCTAGGATGTGACCTGCCTCAGACTCATAACCTCAGGAACAAGAGAGCCTTGACTCTCTTGGTACAAATGAGGAAACTCTCTCCTCTTTCCTGCCTGAAGGACAGAAAGGACTTTGGATTCCCCCTGGAGAAGGTGGATGCCCAGGAGATCCAGAAGGCTCAATCCATCCCTGTCCTGAGTGAGCTGACCCAGCAGATCCTGAACATCTTCACATCTAAGGAGGCATCTGCTGCTTGGGAGGAAACCCTCCTAGACAAATTCTGCTCTGGCCTCCACCAGCAACTGAATGATCTGCAAGGCTGCCTGATGCAGCAGGTGGGGGTGCAAGAACCTCCCCTGACCCAGGAAGACTCCCTGCTGGCTGTGAAGAAATACTTCCACAGGATCACTGTGTACCTGAGAGAGAAGAAACACAGCCCCTGTGCCTGGGAGGTGGTCAGAGCAGAAGTCTGGAGAGCCCTGTCTTCCTCAGCCAAGTTACTGACAAGACTGAGTGAGGAGAAAGAGTGAGTCCTGAGCCAAAGTGGAGAGGACTATCCTGGACTAGGACACCACAGCTCACTGCTCAGAATCTGCCATCTCAAAACTGTCATTTATTTTGGCAGGAATTCAAACAATTTGCCTAAATATTTCTGTAAAGGCATTTGTTCTTTTTCCATTCAGTTCTATGTATGTATGTATGTATGTATGTATGTATGTATGTATGTATGTATGTATACCTGTATTTATTTCATGTATTTATTTATTTATTATTTATATGTTTATTCATTTATTTAACTATTTATGTGATGTAACATATATTGCAGCATAATTTGGTATGGATATGTTTTTCTATAAATTATTACTGAATGTACCTTGTTTTGTTGGTTCATTCTTTAGTTATTTAAAACATTTTATTGTTTACACTGGTATTTTTTTCAGTAAAAAAATTATATACACAATCAAGCTGCCAAATATTGTAGATGCATATGACATTGCATCATGTTCAGACAATTAGATTTACTTGTCTTGTGCTTCTCATCCAATCATGGTTAATTCCTCAGTCTTTCCTTTTCTCCTGTGTATCATATTCTTCTGAATGCACAGACAGCATGCTATGCAGGGATCAGGCATAATATCTTGCTACTGCCAAACTGTGTAAAGGAACTGGTACTTGTACAAGACAATCCCCAACCAAATTCTCAGCATAAAGGTGATTTATTTGACCTGGAAAGACAAATGACAAAGAATAAGAGACAAGGACTAAGGAAAAGAGGAAGAGATACTTATCCTAGGGATAATGGCACAAAAAACCTGCCTTGATAGAGAGGAGACAAACATGGCCCATTAGCAAAAGGCAGATTATAAAAGAAAAAGGGGAAAAACCCGTTAGGATGAGGTGTTTAATATTGTACAGCTTAATTGGGGGCAGCCACAAGGAGGCTTTTGTTTGCTGGTTTTCAGTGCTTTGATAGCTGGACCATGGTAGTCATGCTTAGGTAAATGGAGTGGACAAATAAGGGAATAACCCTTGATGGCTAGCTTTACAACTCTTATCCAATGCCTTATAGCAAAGCAAAGGGATTGGAGAAGAAGGACAAAGTCTGCCTGTTTGCGATGCTTGGACTGGCTAGAATCCCTTCATTGTGCACTTTGAAAAGGATTCCCCAGATTTTAGCAGCCTCTGCATCCCTGACTCTGTCTACTCTCAACTCATAGGAGTGTTTAAATGTTTAGAAGAACAAATATCAGTGAAGTCATATACACCGTATGACAATACAGCACACTGTATTAACTATCCTGCCTACACAGTGACAAATGACATATATCCTGAGAAGAAATCTGGAGTCAAACCCAGTCATAGCAGCCTCAAGAAATATCATTTGGGACAAACCTAAACAAGGATTTGATATATGTATACAATGTATCTTTTGGGACTCCAGTATTCCCTCCAAATTTCATGTATTGCCTTCTTTTTATTATTTTTCTGCTTAATGTGAAGTTTTCCCCATAGTATAATGGTTTCACAAGAAAACCGGTTTGTGGAAATAAGGTGAAATTACCACACCAAAATATTCAGAACTTAAGCCAGTCTCAGGTACATAGCACTGACTTTAAAATCCATGTCTCTTCTCTTTCAGTGAGACAGACATCATGTTAACTTCAGGATGTACTGTAAACATCTACCTTGACTTTCAGACCTGGGTAATTCACACTTGATAATGCTTGATAGTTAACATCACATGTTGTGGTAGAGACAGTGAGAAACAGCCAGCAGCAGAGGCTCAAGGTCCTCGGCTAGCTCTCATGGGATTGGTGAAATAGACACCCTCATTCATTTGGGTTGATCCTCATTCAGTTGTATTGATCCTCATTCAGTTGTATTGATCCTCATTCAGTTGTATTGACCTTTTATTTGTGTTGATCCTCTTGTCCTGGGCTTTAATACTAAAGCAATTGGATGCTCTGTAGGGGACCTTCTCCTGAGCATTGCTGACAGTGCAGTACTTAGAGGAGATAAGGAATCCATAAGTGGAGGGAAGGAGTCAGGCCCAAATGGTCCAGAGAACTTCTTAGCTCTGACTGACTGGCAACCAGATCATTTCTGAAGCTCTGACTGACTAGAAGCCAGACTGCTGTTTTATTTATACATGTTTCACAGAACAAAAATAGACTTATGATTATCTAAGAAGAACAGATTATGAGTTTGATTTTTCATTACATGTTCAGGGTTAAAAGTTCAGTCCCTATTAGAAAATACAAGCAGAACAGATTTTATTTTTACTATTAGCCCTATAACTTCAATCTGAAGAATCTGAAAAATATCTCCTCTAAAACAAATTCATTTATTATATAACAATATGCTTTTAGACTGGCAGTGTGTGCAGTTCCGAAGCATTTCAGACAAACATTAAATATCCGAATTGATCTTTTTATGACTAGAAAGATAAATACTTAACTCCATTTATTATCTGTTTCATCATCTACACTATAAGTAGGAAAAGGCTATTTTATTCATTCATTTTTATTTACTGGGTTCTATTAACCCTGGCATTTACTGTGTATGACTACCTATCTTTAAACTACATTTTAGAGAGCTCTAAGAGTATTGTAAAGGCCTTGACTATATTGCCTACAGTATAACCTATTTTCCTGGTCAGTCAAAGTTTGTCAATTGTCTCTGCTCATCCTGCACCAGTTGTGCAATTTGAGTTTGCTCAGGGGCAGATACCCCAAGAAGATTCCTGGAGTGATGACCTCATTTAGTTATATGTTTATCTTTGTTTAATGATCTACAGGGCACGAAGAAGATTTCCAAATAGGGCCAGATAAAATTAATTATAGGATACTAAAAAAGGCTCAACACAATTTTCTTAGGAAAAGACATAAAATGAATCATAATGCAAGAAATCCTCAAGAATGCAGCACACAGAAAAAAAAATTCCAATGTAAGAGATACAGTGGCAGCAACTGCAGCATCAGGCTCAGCTCGCTGGAGCTGTGTCAAACAGCTGTGCTAGCTTCATGACTCTTGCATTTCCTGTGGATAGTGCTGTATCGATGCTCCACAGAGAAGGTTATGATAGGAAAATAGTGACCAGTCTCCTGACCTGTGCATCTGTAGAATGTGTGCAATGTGTCTGATACAGAAAGAGAATTTGCACACAATTATAATACTTAGGCCAAATGTGTGAACCCATGAGCAAAATACAGCAATGAACAATGTAATATTTACATATGCATAGTGTTTCACACAGATCGTCCCACACACTGCTTTTCACCAATATAAAAGATCAATAAGTTCACAGGAAATAAATGAAATAAAAGAGTTAAGAACAGAGAAAGGAAATGAGTACTTGTCATCCATAAGCGTGTTCAATGTCCATGTATCAACGTCTGTATGTACATGAGTACAGGGCCATTTAACAGAGCATGGGTAGCCTTTTAATGACCCAATGCCTGAGGCTGAGTCACTTCCTCTGACATGAGACCCAATTGCCAGTAAGTACTCATCTTGAGGGAGAAATACTTGGCTTCCTCTCAGCTTGAAGAAGGGATTGTGTCTGTCTTGAAGTAGTTAGGCCTTCCATTCTGCGGTCATAGCCATGATCAATTCATATGTGCAAGTGTCCTGTTGTACTGTGAACTAAGTTTTGCTGTTGTCATCCTCTTTTCTGACTCTTATAATCTCTTCACTACATCTTCTGAATCCTGAGCCTTGGGAGGAGTTTGTGCAATAGAGATGTCCTATTTAGGGCAGATAACTCCTCTAATGTTCATTTCTACACGGTGACCATTTTTGTGTCTCTTAAATAACCACCTAATACAAAAGTAAGCTTTTCTGATGAGGGATGAGAGATGCAATAATCCACCACAAGCACAGCTGTGATTTGAAATCAGGTGTTAGGAAACCTCCACCATGGCTCGTTTCTTTCCATAGTGTTTTTTTTTCCTATTTACATCTATCTGTTCTGTATATGTATTAATATTGATGTTGTTGGAGTCATATTACTGAAATTGTTGATTGTCATCACATTAACTCTGTAGTTGACTTTGAAATACATCATCACTTTCATAGAATATTAATTATTTTCTAATGACTATTGGGCTTCTAAATGAAGCATTATTGTCATTATTGCTTCTGTTTCTCCATTGCGATGACAGGTTCCTTTTTTTTGGTTTCAAATACAGTCACAGTTTTTAGCTAACTGCCACAAACCAACATTAGGGTTTGCTTTCAGGAAAGTAGAAAAGAGAAACAAAATGTGGGAAGCAAAGAACATTTATCCAGGAAGGATGTTACCTTCTTGTGTTTGATGGTTTCACTCCCCTTATCTTTCTTCACCATGAAGTCAATGTAAAGAAAGGATGAATGTGCAGGCATCTACCATTGTACTCCCCCTTCAGTAGAGAAGTTAAATGAAAACTCACACACAGTTGAAGAATGGAATGGTCTTCTTTCTGACAGAGTAGGTTGGACCTGACTACCATTCAAGTTTGCAGTTAAACAAAGAAGAAAGCATGGGGAGCATTACTAAAATACAAGTGGATAGTCATCTTTCAGGAAAGGTTTCCAGATAAATAATAGCCAAGCAACAGTATTGACTACCATTCATTTCCAGATAAATAATAGCCAAGCAACAGAACTGCTGTAAGAGTGTCCTGTATGCTCACCTGATAATTTCAGCATATCAAGAACTGATTGATTAAATGTTGATCATAAAATAGTATTTGGTTAAACATCAAATATTCATCAGCTAAAATGATATTAAGACAAATTAAAATGTCCCCATCAATTTACACGACCCAGTGTTTTGCTATTTACATCTAGGAATTCTTGACACTTTGACATCCAACCACGTGGATCACATCTGAAAACAAAATCATGCCACATGTACAACTAGAGATGACAGCAGTAGTCTAGGATTTGTGAAACTAGAAACAAGAGGATATGGCTTCCAGTACGAGTTGATGTCTAGTTTCTTGTGCTCCTTATATAATTTGGAAATTAGCCCTCTGGCAGGTGTGTAGCTGCTAGGTTCCTAGTATGAGATCTCCCTAATTTCTTTATGAAAGCACTTTGTGCTATGAACTTTCCTATTAGCACCACTTTCATTGTGTCCTGTACATTTGGGTGTGTTTTGCCTCGTTACTTGTGAGTATTTGCTTGAAAAACCTTTTTTTAGCCCTTCACTATGAGGTAATGTCTATCTTTGATATTGAGGAGTGTTTCTTGCATTCAGGTGAAAGTGGGTACTGTTTTGGATTGTTTGTGTTAGCCTGTGTCCTTTTATTATGGAACTGATTTTGAGAGATATTAATGACCAATAATTGTTAATTCATGATATTTTGATGTTGGTGATGGTAGTGTGTGTGTTTGTGTGCAATTGTGTGCACATGTACAAATCAATATTCTAGTAATGGAGGAGTAATGGATTTTCAGATAGACACAAGCTAAAAATATCATAAAAATATCATGGTGTAAAATATCTGTACACCAGCCCTAGGAAGATGCTTAAGATTTTTACATTTTTTCACCTTCCTAAACATTTGAAATGTACATGTTTGTCACCTATGCTGCTCCATAGAAATGACTGAAAGGAAGGCTTCCTAGATAGTAATTCCAAGGCAGATGCATCAGAAGCTCATGGGGACCAAGTGAATACAAGGGCATGAAGGACAGTCTGCAAAGCCAAGGAAACAATCACCAGGATTAGTGGACATAGACAGATGAAGGAGCATTTTTCCAAATTGTCTCACAACAGTTCATACTCTGGAAGTAGAAAGAACTAAAATTGTCAACAGGAGAAAAGCAAATATTTCAATTTGATACAGTTTGGAGGCAAGAACAATAGTAACTCTAAGTTCTCCTATGCAGAAGGACTTTTTAATATAATTTAAAATAATATAAAATTATTTGTTACCATTAGTTAAAATAAATTGATTTGTAATTCGCGAAAGGAGTAAAAAGCCTTTGAAGTCTGAAAACACACCGAAGTGAATATATAGATCCCTAGCTGTTGTGAGGAGATATTGAGAAGTTAGAACTACTTATATTGTGACTTGAGGTAAACATTGTGATGGTACTGACTCACACACTACAATATCCCATTTGTAATTATAAGCATTGTAGTCTGATCAAAATGAATAAAAGTTTATATGATTTTAGTAGTTCGCATAGGCATTGGGATTTCAGATCCTAAGCATCTGAAAAAACAAAATTTAGGTTTTTTTTTTTTTTTTTTTTTTGGTGGTTCACACCTTTAATTGTAGCACTCAGAGGCAGAGGCAGGCAGAGTCTGTGAATTTAAGGCCAGCCCAATGTACATAACAAGTTCCAGGCCAGAGATATGTAGTGAGTCTCTATTATAAAACAAACAAACAAACAAACAAACAAACAAAAACAAGCTGGTTCTTTATATGTTCTTGTTTGCATATAAAATGTCACTGGAGGTTATGGGTGTTGGAGGTTGGTACTCAGGGGAGCAGAGTTCACAGAAAACTTGAACCTTCATCACATCCTCAAGAAACAAACTTAATCAATGAAAACTGATTATTTCAGATGAGCAAACTATTAGGTAATGAGGCTTTGCAGGAAGAAGGTTCTGGGAATTTACCTGAGGGACTTACTTTGTCTCTGTCTGCTTCTTGTCCATCATGAATTGAGTACTTTGTGAGTCACATGTTTACTCAACTATGAAATGAATCCATGAATCCATAGAGTTAATGGTCTAAAGTTGTGAGACAAAATACGTAAAAACTTTAGTGTTGAGATTTGTATCTCTGTATGTGAGGGAGTGAATGTATATGTGTGTGTGTATGTGTGTGTGTGTGTGTGTGTGTGTGTGCATATACTGTTTGTGTGGTTGTCTTTGTTAGTGTGTGGAGGGAGGAGAGAGATTGTGTTACAGTATGTTGTGTGCTTTTTTTTTACAAGTTGTGTTTGTGTGTGAGTGTATGTGTGAGAATTGAAAATATGTGATGTTTTGTGTGTATCTATCTGCATGTGTGTATCATTGTATGTACAATAGGAAGCCAGGACATCTTGCTTCATATTGTGACTTAGTCATCTTGATCAACTACACCTGTCTTCTTTGACTTCTGATTTCTCTCAGAATTACTAACTTCAGTAAGATTAACTGACTTGGATTCCAAGTGTGAGTGAGGCCATAAACAGCAAAATAAAATACAACAGCTGACAAATGTAGAGCATTCTTATATGCCAGAGAAAAACTGAAAACTTGGGGTATCAGTCCTATCTTGATGATGTTTCTATTGCTTTAATAAAATAGCATGGCTTAAAGCAACTTGGGGTGAGAAGAGTTTATTTCAGCTTAAAATCCACAGCATAGTCCATTACTGAGCAGAGTTGGGGTAGTATCTCAAACAGGGCAGTGCCCTGTAGGCAGATGCTGAAATAAAGTCTAGGGGGGTGCTGCCTCCCAGTGTGATGGCCCATGGCCTGCTCAGACTGCTTTCTAATGGTTTTCCAACCACCTGCCCAAGGGTGGCATCTCACACAGAGGGCTGGGCCCTCCCATATCAGTCATCAATTATTAAAATTCTTTAGAGACTTGTGTACAAGGTAATTCTGTAATCTTGCCTAATAAGATTCCCTCTTCATACATGACCCTAGCTGGTGTCAAGTTGCCCTTAAAATTAGTCAGAACAAATTCAACTTATAATATCCTCAAAAAAACATCCCTTTGAATAAATCTAACTGGGAAAGTGAAATACCGCTAAAATGAATACTGGTATTTTCTATCTGCCAGCATAAATTACATGAACCTATCCTGTTGTGTTCAAAATCACCATTTAACTATTGACGTTCACTATCTTTGGGTATCCTCATTTTTCTGTCACCTCTTGTGTAATGACCACTGACTTTAGGGGAGCCAGGAAAACCAGATTGATCATTTGTCAATCACTTATTCTCTGCATAGTGACCAGTTGTAAGTGTCTGTGTTTAGCCATTCGTTGCAAGAACATACTTCTCTGATAAGGACTTAGAGATGGACTTATCCACTGTGAGATGTACAGCTGTCATGTATAAAAGCAGACAATGTAACAACACTGCCATTACTCATGTTCTCTCTAGTCTTGCTTTGTAGTGTATTCCTGTTTCCACAGCTGTGTTAAGATTGATGTTGTTGGGAAGAACATTATTGTAGTTTTGACTGATAATTGCATTAAGTCTGTAGATACATTTCAAACAATGTACTCATGTTTATGTAATATTGTTTTATGTAATGACCATTGAACTTTAATTTGTGCATTACCAATATTGTTGTCATTGCTTCCCCATTTGGATGACATCACTTTTATTCCTTTGCTTTCATTTTGGGTGATGTAACAATTTCACTTTATTAACACAAAGCAACATCAGCATCTCTTCTTTAGAAACCCAAGAAAAAGAAATAAAATATTAGATGCTCTGAAAAATTGAATGAAATGACATATTTTTCTGATATTTTGCTTCATTTTTGCTTTTTTCTTTTTGTGAAGTAAATGCACAGAAAGAGTTGATGTTCAGATATCCACCATGATGCCATCATTCCAATAGAAAAATTAAGTGAAAAAGCTATACACATTGGCAGCACTGAAACTATTCTCTCTGATAGAAGAGCCAAAGCTCTCTACTGCTCACTTCTGAATTTGACAAATACAGAATGGGTGCAGCAAACATTACTAAAGTAAAATTGATTGACTGATGGTCAATCAAAGATACTGCTATCAGCATGTCTTCTATTGTGGATTTTCACCTAAAAACTTCATGCACAGCAAGCACACAGTGATTAAACGTTGATAACAAAAATAATGTTTGGTAAAACAACTAATACTTGTCTATAAAAGTGACCTTAGGAGAAACAGGTAAGGTGCCACATCAATAGAGACCACAGAGTCTTCTTGTATTAACATCTCAGGATTCTTGACACTGTGTTCCCTGTCAATGTGGGTCACTGCTGAAAATACAAACCTTTTTAGAGCAGTGGTTGTCTAGCATTTATGATGCAGAAACCAAGCAAACACCTTATTGTGTGTGATTGCTCAAGTCATTAAGATGTGGTGAGCGCACTCAGGGAGTAAGGTACAAGAGCAAGGCTGAGGATATTGTCTCTCTGTGCAGCAGAGATGAGTGGAATCAGTAGCCACTGAATAAGTGTAGGGGTTCCTGGACAAATAATGTCAACTAGAGATCAGAGTCTCTACACTCATACACACCAAGAAAGAACTGGCATTCAGTTTAGTTGTAATTGTTACCAATTGAAGAACACTGTAGACATCGGTGCCCAAATGATGCTCAGGAAGGGGGATGCCTCCATTTATCCTGACTTTAAAGGAACTGTGTGCCCTTCAAAACTGGTTCATGAGAGAGTACTATTAGAGTTCTGTTAACTGTATGAGTCACAGTATCAATAACAGAGAAAAGCCCCATCTGATCTGCATTCTGTTGGTTACTCTTCTGGAGCACTAAATAGCTAAAGAAACCCACAGGCCAAAACAGTACCCCTTTCAGTCTTAAGGACAGAAGGAAGCAACTGTGTAAAGAATAGGGCTGAAATGTTGTCCTCAGAACAAAACCAAATATGATGAATTTTAGGAAAGCTGGTGTACATCTCTGTGTGAGAGCGGTGTGTTTATAAGTGTGTGGGCATGTATGTGTGTGTGTATGTATGTGTGAATGTGCAGGCATGAGGCTACCACAGCAAGCATGTGGAGGCAGTGGACAGCTTTTAGGAATCAGTTTTCCTCTCGCACTATGAGTTCTAGAGATTAATATCAACTTGTCAAGATTGAACAGCAAGCCCTTTACACATTATGTCATAGTGATATCAGAACAATCATTAAGAATATACCTAATAGACAATAAAAAGCAAAATTTAACTATCATTTAAATAAATATTAAACTAAATTAAGCCAATGAGATTGTAAATGACTCATTTTGTAACATTTAATCAATCTAAGTAAGTGTTTGACATGTAGCATTGCCTCAAATATTATGAATATATGTTTAGAAAAAATAATTTGTAACATAATGAACATTATACTTTGAATAATTATATTTAGAAATAAATATCATCCATGAAAATTCAATTGCACATTTAAATTCAAAAGCTTCTAAACATAATCATTAGAAAATGTTCTCATTCTTCACATGTAACTTTGCACATCTACTATATAGTGTGTTATAAAAGACAACGGCATGTTTTTTGGAAATAGATTGGGTGAGAGGAAGAATGAAAATGGAAGCAGTTCTGAAGACCAAAAAGCCCCCCCCAAAAGAAAAAACCCAAAACCCCAAAAAGAAAAAGCCAGGCTCAACCAAAGAATGACTTAGAGAAAGTGAGAAGGGCATAGGGAAGTAATAACAACACATTCAGAAAATAGAAACTAGAGCTTTTTCTTATTTAAGTCTCATCCACCCATGATGGTTTTCAGAGAACTAGAGGGAAGGTTCAGGACTACACAGCCCAGAAGAACAGCAGCATCTGCAAGATCCAGAATGTCTAGGCTCTGTGCTTCCCTTATGATCCTGACAGTGGTGAGCCACTGGTCAACCTGTTCTCTAGGATGTGACCTGCCTCAGACTCATAACCTCAGGAACAAGAGGGCCTTGACACTCCTGGCACAAATGAGGAGACTTTCCCCTCTCTCCTGCCTGAAGGACAGAAAGGACTTTGGATTCCCCCTGGAGAAGGTGGATGCCCAGCAGATCCAGAAGGCTCAAACCATCCCTGTCCTGAGTGAGCTGACCCAGCAGATCCTGAACATCTTCACATCAAAGGATTCATCTGCTGCTTGGGAGGACACCCTCCTAGACTCCTTCTGCAATGACTTACATCAGCAGCTCAATGCCCTGCAAGCCTGTCTGATGCAGCAGGTGAGGGTGCAGGAGTCTCCCGCGTCCCAGGAAGACTCCCAGCTGGCTGTGAGGAAATACTTCCACAGGATCACTGTGTACCTGAGAGAGAAGAAACACAGCCCCTGTGCCTGGGAGGTGGTCAGAGCAGAAGTCTGGAGAGCCCTGTCTTCCTCAGCCATGTTGCTGACAAGACTGAGTGAGGAGAAGGAGTGAGTCCTGAGACAAAGTGGAGAGGACTCTCCTGGACTAGGACACTGCACTTCTCTGCTCAGATTCTGTTGTCTCAAAAATCTCACTCATTTGGAACATATTCAAACATCCTGCCTAGGTATTTTAGCAGTAATGAGCAATACTGTTTTATTCAGTAAAGGGGTTTATTCTCCAGCTATCCATTCAGATTTATTTATTTATTTATTTATTTATTTATTCATTTATTCATTTATTCATTTATTCAGTGTACTGATTATGTACGTCACTTATTTTGTATAACTTTATATTTTTGTATTTACCTTAATGTAGCGAATACATATGTAACTAGCTAATTTTCTATGTTCTATAAACTATTTCTAAATGAAACTGTTTTGAGTTTTTCCTTCTTTCCATCTTTTCAAATATTTTCAATGTTTAAACTGATATTCTGCCATATAACAATTATATGCATGGCCAGGGTGCAAATCTTGTGACATTGCCTAGGTTTAAATCAGTAGATCTATCTACTCATCTTATATTTGTCCTTCTTTGATGGCCAAATCTATATTTTACATTTCTACAGTACAATGTTCTACTGTATATACAACTAGCATGCTGTGCAGAAGGAAGGCAGGATATCTTGCTTCTGTCAAATTGTATCTTAGTCCTCTTTAACAAACTCTTCCCCAGACTCACCAGCCTCCTGCTTCCTTCACTCTGGTACCTATTCCACTCTCAAGTTCTGTGCATCTAACTGAACACACAAGTCTTTCACATGAACACTGCAGAAGAAAGCAATGGTCTTGTAGGATTTATAAAACTTAAGAGGACAGGAGTTCTGCAGTCATCCTTGCAATTGCTCTCTTGTGGAGATAGGTACAAGCTGGGGAGATGAGGATGAGATTCGCTGTATAGCAGAGTGCTAGTAAATTTGATAGCTACTGAAAAAGTCCCATTGTAAGAGTAATACCATCTTGGGATCTGTATCAGACTCTCCACATACCCACACTCCAAGGAAGAACCAGATCTGAGGGTTCAGGTAACTGTATTAAGCTGAAGAACACCAAGAGCCCACTACAAAGTGATGGGCGGAAAGAGGGTGTCTTCATTGATTCAACTTTGAGGTACCAGTGAAGCAGAGCCACAAGGTCTGCAGGAATTTGTTCCTTAGATATATAGAGAGAAATTAGGAGAAACCCCCTTGCCTATAATGGATCATTTATGGGACTAAATTGGAAAAGCACCATCTGGTTCTCTGTTCTGAAGAGACTCTGTGTTATGAACGCTCTGCCCAGTCGCTGCCCAGTTACACAATCCTCTGAAGTAGGCAACATCACTTTTCACCTAACTTACTCAAGAAAGATATGGCCAAAATGCTCATTGAAGAGAAATACACACATATTGAGTGAATTGAATTAAATGACCGTGTGTGTGTGTGTGTGTGTGTGTATTGAACTCAGGATATCTGGAAGAGCACTCAGTGCTTTTAACTGCTGAATCATCTCTCCAGCCCCCCAAAGTTCAGATTCTTTATCTATTTGTTGAGGTTTGGATACAAAACATCACTGGAGGTTCTACATGTTGGTGGTTGGTACTCAGGGGAGCAGAGTTCCCAGGGCACTTGAACCTTCATCACATCCTCCAGGAATAAACTTTATCAATGAAAAAGCTTATTCAGATGAGTGGACTATTCGGTAGGGAAGGTTTGCGAGAAGAAGGTCATGGGGCTCCATCTTAAGGATACACTTTGTCTCTATTTGTTTCTTGGCCAACTTGACGTGAGTAACTCTGTGAGCCACATGCTCTTCCCATTATGTACTGGATCCAGAAATCGACGAAGTTAATGGTCTAAAGTTAATAGACAAAATAAGTAAATATATTAGTAGTATGATTTTTAAATTTCTTATTATTCTTGTATATGTGTAGGAGTGTGTGTGTTTATGTTCATGTTGGTGTGTGAGAATAGGTCTGTTTGTATGTGAGTGTGTGTTCATGTTGGTTTGGCTATGTGTTGTGTCCCTTTGTGTACAGGTGTGTCTGTGTGTGTATGATATGTAAGTGTGTGTGATTGTGAGTGTATGTGTGATAACTGTAAGTGTGTAGTTTTGTGTGTGTGTATGTATTTTCATATGTGTTTCCATGTGTATGAGCAGTATGTCTGTCTGTGATTATATCTATATGTGTGTGCATTTGTGTGGGTAGTGTTTATGTATTATATGTGTTTCTATGTTCATCTATGTGTGTACATGTGCGGGATGTGCAAATGTGTCTAGGTGTTTAAGTTTATATGTGAATCATGATATATATGTATAATAAGGTTGTGTGTATTGTCTGTGTATGCATGGAAATATGTGCATTTTGAGTGTGTGCCTTGTGTGTGTGAGAATATGTGTCTGTATATGTGGTAGTATGTGAGTATGTGTGCCAGTGTGTGACAGTGTGTGCATGTGTGTGAGTGAACATCTGTGTATGTCTGTGTGTATATGATTTTAAGAATGTGTATGCATAAGATTTTTGCATGTATGTGAATGATGGCGCATGTGGATGTGGGTCTGTGTGTGTGCATGCATGTACTGAGTTTGTGTGTGCAGGCACAAGCTTGCCTCATTGTGAAAGTGTTGGCCAGAGGCCACCTTACAGGCATCCCTTCTGTAACCGTGGGTTGCAGGAATCCAATTCAGCTCATCAAGCTTGAATAGCAAGCCTTTTTACACATTGAAACTTAACAATGGCATGACAGTTGCTAGATAAATAGCTAAAATACAATGATTATTAAATTAACATTTTCAATTATATAGATTATACTAATATATAGATATATAATATATAGATATATAATAATATAATTATATAGATATATAATTGAAAATGTTTAATTAAGGAGATTTGAAGAAACTTATTTTTAGCCTTTAAACATTGAAAAATTTAAAGTATAATACTAAATCAATATTTTAAGTTTAAAAACAATTTTAATTATACTTTAGATTATAATTTAAATAATTATGTGACTGATAGGAATAACAACAAAAGTTTATTATAATATGAAATTCAATAACTTTGAAATCCAATGTTTAGATAAAACTTGTCTGAACATTAGGTATGTAAATTTTGACAATTGGATTGGATTTATGGTGGAATGGGTAATAGCAATTTTATTTAGAAAAGAAAAAACTTGTAAAAGAGGTTTGTTGAAAGGAGAGATGAAAGTAAAAGAAATAATTAAAACAAAATGGTTAAGAAAAAAGGCCCAGATACAAGAAAATAATGAATTAAAGAAAGTGAAAAAGAACTGGAAAAGGAAAGGAGGATATTCAGAAAATGGAAATTAATGCTTTTCACTACTTAAGATGAATGGAAACAGGATAGTCTTCAAAGAACTTAGAGGGAAGGTTCAGGACCACACATCCCAGAGGAACAGAAACATCTGCAAGGCCCACAATGGCCAAGCCTTGTGCTTTCCTGATGGTATTGGTGGTGATGAGCTAGTGGTCAACCTGCTCTCTAGGATGTGACCTGTCTCAGACTCATAACCTCAGGAACAAGAGAGCCTTGACACTCCTGGCACAAATGAGGAAACTCTCTCCCCTGTCTCCTGCCTGAAGGACAGAAAGGACTTTGGATTTCCCCTGGAGAAGGTGGATGCCCAGCAGATCCAGAAGGCTCAAGCCATCCCTGTCCTGGAAGATCTCACTCAGCAGATCCTGAATATTTTCACCTCAAAGGAGGCATCTGCTGCTTGGGAGGAAACCCTCCTAGACTCCTTCTGCACTGGCCTCCACCAGAAGCTCAATGTCCTGCAAGGCTGTCTGATGCAGCAGGTGGGGGTGCAGGAACCTCCCTTGACCCAGGAAGACTCCCTGCTGGCTGTGAAAAAATACTTCCACAGGATCACTGTGTACCTGAGAAGAAAGAAACACAGTCTCTGTGCCTGGGAGGCGGTCAGAGCAGAAGTCTGGAGAGCCTTGTCTTCCTGAGCCAAGTTGGTGGCAAGACTGAGTGAGGAGAAGGAGTGAGTCCTGAGACAAAGTGGAGAGGACTCTCCTAGGCTAGGACACTGCACCTCACAATATAAGCCCTCCTTTAAAAACTCATTTATTTTGGCATGAATACAATCATCCTGCCTACATGGTTCATAAAAAATGAACAAATTGTGTTTATATATAAGAAGCACTTTTCTCTGCATGTATTTGTTCATATCTATCAATTTATCTATCTACCCATCTACCTTTATATTACCATTGATATATTTTAAGTTATTTTCAGTCTATTTTCCTTAATATATCAAACCATCATATGTAAATGGTTTTGTATTCAAATACATTTGTCTCTATAAACCACTTTTGATTTGTTACTTTGATATGTACTCAATTTTAAATGTTTTTAACAGTGTACTGTATGTCATAAATATTACACAATGAACAATGTTGAAAAATAAGATTGAATGCACATGCGTAGTGTATAGTATTTACACAAAACTTAGAGGTTTCTTTGTACTTTTCTGTAGTATATAGTTTTTGCCTGGATTTATAGCCAGCATGCTGTGCCGTAGAAAGTCATATAATCTTGCTCCTGTCACATTCCTTAGTCCTCTTTGACCCATTATTCCTTAGAGCAATCTTCCATCTGACCTCCCTGACCTCTGTTACCTATCTACCATCTACTCTCAACTTCGACAAGTTTAACTGTTTGGGGTTCTAATTATGAATGAGATAGTGGTAAAGATAGATGAAGAAAAATGATCAGCCTGACTATATAGCACAGACAAACATACCAAGAAAAAAACTAGGAAGCAACTCTATTCATAATAGCCTCAAGAACCAGCCCTTCAAACAAATCCCATGAGGGAAGTGAAAGGCCTATCTTTTGAAACAACACTATTCCCTCTCAATTTTATGGGCTTTTTTCCTTCTCCATTTCCACTTCATTCTCCTCCTCCTCCTCCTCCTCTTCCTCCTCTTCCTCCTCTTCTTCCTCTTCTTCCTCCTCCTCCACCACCCTTTGTTATTCCTTTTGTTTTTTCTTCTTAGTCCTTCTAGTTATGCATACTACAGCGTCATCTCCTGGAGCAGGAGTAGCTTCCCTCAAGGGTCCTATCCCTGAGGATAACTGATTCTCTCCCAGCAGCTACCAGGTGCCATAGTTCCTCAGCTATAGGTGGAATTACCTTTGTTTTCCAAGCTTGGATTTTTGTCTAGGTTGATGTTGTTTATTCAGTCATAGTGACTCTGTATATTTATGCAACAACACTATTGTGCTCAAGAACATGGGTTTGTTGTGGTCATCCACTGTTTTTGGCTATTACAATCACTCTGCCTCCTCTCCTGCAATGATTCTTAATGCCATGAAATCAACCTTTTATTTTCTGCTCAGTGATCAATTGTGTTTATTGGCATGGACTGAAAGAGCTTTCTGTGGTCAAAGTTGGCCAATGCAGAAACCTTCTCTTAGATATAAGCTGTAATTTCAAATCAGGTATTATGACACTACCAGTACAATACTAAAATGCTTTCATGCTTTGGTATCTTCATGATTCCACATGTATTTTTAAAATGACACTTCTGGGAGAAACATTATTAAAGATTTTATTTGG
Organism: Grammomys surdaster; assembly: GCF_004785775.1. Taxonomy (NCBI): domain Eukaryota; kingdom Metazoa; phylum Chordata; class Mammalia; order Rodentia; family Muridae; genus Grammomys; species Grammomys surdaster. The sequence continues at coordinate 6,484,039 of NW_021604670.1, forward strand.
ATTGCATTGAGTCTGAACATCACTTGAAAATATAATCATTTTTTTCATAACATCATTGTATTTAATTACCATAGATCTTGTTATCTTTTTATCTTAATACCCCAAATTGTTACTACTACTTTGTCATTTGGATGATGCATCAGTTCCTTTTTTGGCTTTCATTTGCAATGACATCATATTTTTGGTTCAGTGCCACAAACTGGTATCAGGGTTTGAAGACTTTGACCATCAGACCAACACCTCAGGAAAGAAGAAAGAGTAAATGGGAAAGTACAGACAGTTGAGGCACTGAAAGCCCTAGCCCTATTTTTGGTTCAGTGCCACAAACCAGCATCAAGGTTTCCTTTCTAGGAAAGTAGAGAAGAAAAATAGAACAGAAGTGGAGACTTCTATCATCAAACCAACACTTTTTGCTTTATCACCAACACTTTTATCAGGAAAGTTAAAGGAGTAAATAAAAACTATAGACAGTAGAGGCATTGAAAGCTCTTACTGTGTGTCAGAATTGCCTAAACATGCCATCCATTAGAAACATTGCACACTGAAATTAATCACTGAATTCAATATTAAAGAAAGAAGAGATGGTGACAAATTAAATAGGCATCTGAATCCAAGACTGAAACTGAAAGTAAAATTACACACACACACACACACACACACACACACACACATTTTATACATGATGTACTGTATGTGTGATATATAATAGCAGTATACACTGTATATAACTATGTACATATGTGTGCACAAATAGTCTCTCAGAAAGACTCCTAGTACCCCCATGCTGTCCCAGACTTCAGCTTTCAGTCTCACAGCCCTTGTGTCATCCTTGCTGATGCAGTTTACATGAATGCAGTGTGTGCTTCTCATTCTCTCCTTATTAACCAGCTCTGCTCACTGTTCTACTCTTTTTTTATTATGTCTTAGAATTTTTTCTAAAAACGCATAACCACCAGTTGAAACCATAAATTAAGAAGTTTTAATGCATCTTACCTGTGTAAGAATTTCCTCTGATATCTAGAGCTTAGAGAATGTTCTTCTAATGACCTAATACTGTTTCAAAAAAGAAAGAACAAAGGAAAGAAAGAAAGAAAGAAAGAAAGAGAGAAGAAGGAAGGAAGGAAAGAAAGAAAGAAAGAAAGAAAGAAAGAAAGAAAGAAAGAAAGAAAGAAAGAAAGAAGAAAGAAGAAAGAGGAAAGAGAAAGCAAGAAACAAAGAAAAGAAAAAGCAAAAGGAAACCAAATCTTAAATTTATGATAAAAATTTAGGGAAGAAGAGAGCCACCTACTGGCCATGCCCTGCAAAGAACAAACAGAATCCATCTCAGGTAAGTTCGCTACAAAATTATGATTCCTGGCAGAGTTTTTCCACACTAAAACAGACTTTTCCCAAGAAGAACTTTAGATTGCAAAATTCCATTTCCTTCAGTTCTCTGAGGGAGAAAAAAACCATCTTGGGTTCTCACAGGTCATTTCTTCTAAACAACGGACTGCTAAATGTGTACAAAAGGATCATTTGTTCCTTTCCCTCTAGTCTTCAGTAATGGAAATTCTCTGGAGAGGGAAGAGTCTGTGTGCAGTCCATGTGGTGATTCACAACCAATCTCACATCATTTTGAGCATTTGATAAATCATGGAGAATGCACTGTAAAACTAAGAAAACCATCCCTGAGCTAGGAATGCTATAAAATAACACCTGAACCTGCTGAAGAGATTCTCCACCTGCTGCTGGGCCTGCTGATGCCAGCAATGCTGTGTTTGATAAACGCACTGATTTATGACTGCCTTTTGATCTGTGACTTCCAAGAATAGAAGTAACTTATTCTACAAAGCTCATACCACATGATATGTTCCATTACAAATCTGTGTTCCAGTCTGTAGTCACTCTTTTTTTTTTATTCTTATTTTTATTGGATATTTTATTTACCTTTCAGATGTTATCCCCTTACCCCATTCCCCCCTCCCACCCAGGAACCCCCTATCCCATCCCCCCTCCTCCTGCTTCTATTAGGATGTGCCC
>NW_021604670.1:6491057-6533905 GCF_004785775.1 Grammomys surdaster
GAGGGAGGGAGGGAGGGAGGGAGGGAGGGAGGGAGGAAAATAGATTCTTCAATGCTAAAGAATATTTAGAAAGGAAGAAAGGCAGATACTGGCCATGGCCTGCAAAAACAGAGGTGAAGTCTAAATCTTGTAAGGTTTCTCATCATAGTTTGGTTTCCTGGCAGAATTTCCTCCATAATTAAAATAGACTTTCCCCTAGAAGAACCTACTTCAGTTTGGAAGACTCCATTCCCCTCAATTCTCATCACATGGAGGAAAAACCGTCTCAGGTCCACACAGGTAGAAGTTCTCTGGAGTATGTCATGCTCCAAGTAGCTATTGACAACCAAGCTCCCATCAGTTTGATTAGTACATAAACCTTGTGGAATGCATTGTGAAACTGAGCAAACCAACCTGGAGCTAGGAATGCTGTAAAATAGCATGTGAACACACAGAAGAGGTTGTCAACCTGTTGCTCTGCTGCTGATACCAGCAACAATGGTTCAGTTAAACGTACTGATTTGGAACTGTCTTTTGACCCATGACTTAAGCACTTGAGGTAACCTCCCCTATAATGGAAACACATCACTTGGTGTAACATGAATCCATGTTCCAGGCCATAATCACTCTGAATTGTTGCACAATAACCTAGAGCTTATTCTAATTGGAGCAAGATCTGTGTTTTGCACTTTTCTCTCCTCTCTTCTCTGAAAATCACTATAGTCATTATTTTTTCGAACACAAATATTATAAAATTTTGAAGACTTACTTAATAAATAAAATAGGCAATGAGGACTTTTCCACGTCAGAAACATGCTTTTAGTAAATGCAGAAACACCGGATTGGTTTCCCAGAATCCATGTTAAGCCTGGATGAGGGTAGATTCTTAGCTGGTATCGAGTATATGTGAGAACCCAAAAGAAGGAGACTCTAACACCAGTGAAGGAATGGACATGCTAGCAAGTGGAGAACATAGAGGCAAATAGAAAGGAAAAGCATCCTGAATGAACAATCTCATTGATATTGAACTTGAATAAAAGGGAGACGTTGCTGTTTGCTTAAGGAAATGAAATAAGTCAGGGAAAGAATGTAGGCCCTTCAGTTTCTTGAGTTGGAATAAAAAATATGAAAATCATGCTTGATTTTCAACCATGTTAAATGACACAAAGAGAAAGGAAGGAAAATGTGGCTCTCCAAGCAGACACTGTGGTGTGAATAGTGGGAAGATGGGATTATAAACCAACCTGGCTTCGTTTCTCAGGATTTCTGAGAAAAAAATCAAAGTGCTGAAATGGTTGAAAACAATTTGAATGGAAAAGACAGAGACACTGATAGCTACAAGATTATGCACAAATATAACAATTAAAATCAGAATAACCATCTGTGCAATGAAAGAGCAAATCAGTGAAGAGGTGCTATAAACATAGAGAAAAAGTCTTAGTCTTGAAGAATTATGTCAAAGAAAAATGCAGACAGAGGTTCACAGCCCACATGGAGTGCCTTTGTCACAAATGAGCGAGCATGTGAACGTGTGATTGTGTGTTTGTGTGTGTATGAAAGAGAGAAAGATAAGGAGACAGGGAGGGAGAGAGAGAGAGAGGGAAGGAGGGAGGGAGGGAGGGAGGGAGGGAGGGAGGGAGGGAGGGAGGGAGGAAAGGAAGGAGGGAGGGAGAGGGAGGATAGAGAGAGCATAAAGAGAACATGCACAAATCTGCAATATTGTGAATGTTGTGATGAGGGCCTTTGAACATACATTACTTCTCTACTGCAACTATGGGTTCCAGGAATCACACTCAGCTCATCAAGTTTAACAGCTTTTTTGCATCCTGCATCCTCCTGAGAGCACTAAATAATCAGATAACAAGCTAATATATAGTGATTATTAAATTAAATTTATATAAATTATATTACATTTAAAGAAGGCAACTTGAGGAACTAAATTTTATGACTTTCAATATTGGGAAATTTTAAAGTGTACCTTTACTTCGATGTATTTTAATTTACAAAAATTTACAACATATATTACATTATGATTTAAGTATTTTTTTGTAAATAATATAAATAAAAATTATTTGTAGAATGAATTTCAATAACTTTTATGGAATATTTCATAGAAAAATTTGTCTTACAATACATGTGTAAGTTTCAAAGACATTTTATCTGTGGTGTAACAGTTAATAGATGAAATGCACAATAGTGTGGAGAGGGAACTTACAGAGTCTACCTCCAGTAGAAAGACAGGGCATCAAGTGGAGCGATGGGGTTGTATCCCACAGTCAAAAGCTCTGACTCAGAATTGTTCCTGTCTGAACTACAGAACTGCAGGGACAGAAGTGGAGAAGAGAGTGAAAAAAGGAGGTCTAATGACAAATCCAAATTGGGATCCAGCTCAAGGGGAGGCCCCAAGGCCTGACACTATTACTGATGCTATGGTGTGCTTACATTCAGGAGCCTAGTATAGATGCCCTCCGAAAGGCTCAACAAGCAGCTGACTGAGACAGTTGCAGATACATACACCCAACCAATAGATAGAAGCCGGGGAACCCTGTGGTCAAATAAAGGAAAGGTGAGAAAAAATTGTGCAGGAGGGCTACCCTATAGGAAGACCAGCAGTCTCAACTAACCTGTACCCCCGAGATCTCTCATCCACTAAGCAACCAACCAGGCAGCATACACTAGCTGGTATGAGACCCCTGACACATATACAGCATAGGATTGCCAGGTATGGCCTCAGTGAGAGAAGATGCATCTAACCCCTCAAAACACTTGAAGCCCCAGGTAGTGTGGAGGCCTGGTGCGGTGGGGGATGGTGTGGGGACATCCTCTTGGAGACAGGGAGGAAGAATGGGATGAGGAACTGTTGGACCAGGAGGGAGATAACAACTGTACTGGAAAAAAAAGATTAAAGATAATTTATAAATAAAGAAAGAAAGAAAGAGAGAAAGAAGGAAGGAAGGAAGGAAGGAAGGAAGGAAGGAAAGAAAGAAAGAAAGAAAGAAAGAAAGAAAGAAAGAAAGAAAGAGAGAAAGACAAAAGAGAACTATAAAACACCCTTTGGGGAGGAACAAAAAAAAGAGAAAGCAATAATGAAAACCAAAGTGGATCAGAGAAAAGGCCCAAACCTAAGCCAAGAACAAGCAATCGAAAGTGAAAAGACCATTGGGAAGTTAGGAGAGGATATTCAGAAAAACAAAAAACAAAAAACAAAACAAAAAAAAACCCTAGTTTCCACTATTCAAGGCACATCTAGACAAAATAGTCTTCAGAAAACCTAGAGGGGAAGGCTCAGAATCAAACAACTCAGAAGACCAGCAGGAACTGAAAGACCCACAATGGCTAGGCCTTGTACTTTCCTGATGGTCTTGGTGGTGATGAGATACTGGTTAACCTGGTCTCTAGGATGTGACCTGCCTCAGACACATAATCTCAGGAACAAGAGAGCCTTGACACTCCTGGCACAAATGAGGAAACTCTCCCCACTCTCCTGCCTGAAGGACAGAAAGGACTTTGGATTCCCCTTGGAGAAGGTGGATGCCCAGCAGATGCAGAAGGCTAAAGCCATCCCTGTCCTGAGTGAGCTGACCCAACAGGTCCTGACTCTCTTCACATCAAAGGAGGCATCTGCTGCTTGGGAGGAAACCCTCCTAGACTCCTTCTGCAATAACCTCCATCAGCAGCTCAATGTCCTGCAAGGCTGCCTGATGCAGCAGGTGGGGGTGCAGGAACCTCCCCTGACCCAGGAAGACTCCCTGCTGGCTGTGAAGAAATACTTCCACAGGATCACTGTGTACCTGAGACAGAAGAAACATAGCTTCTGTGCCTGGGAGGTGGTCAGAGCCGAAGTCTGGAGAGCCCTGTCTTCCTCAGCCATGTTGCTGGCAAGACTGAATGAGGAGAAGGAGTGAGTCCTGAGACAAAGTGGAGAAGATCTCCTGGACTAGGACACTGCATCTCACAATATAAGCTCTCCTTTAAAAACTTTCATTAATTTCAATACAAATACAACCAACCTGCCTAGATGTTTCAGCAAAACTGGGCCAAGTTTTTCTGTATATAAAAGCATTTGTTTTGTAATATTGTCATACCTATTTATATACATATTTATTTATTTTCTTATTAATATAAGTTAAGGTATTTATTTTCAATCTTGCAGTCTTATATTTTCTTTTTTTTTTCTTTTTTTTTTATTGGATGATTTATTTACATTTCCTATGTTGTCCCCTTACCCCATCCCCCACCACCCCCTCGGAACCCCCAATCCCCTCGCCCCTCCTCCTTCTTCTCTGTGGATGTAACCTCTATCTACACCCCCCCACTCCCACCTCCCCACCCTCAAAATTCCCACCCCCTGGGGCATCCAGCCTTCATGAGGTCAAGGTTCTCTTCTTCCACCTATGCCCAGCAGGGCCCTCCACTTTTACATATTCAGCTGAAGCCCTGGATCCCCCCCTAAGTGCTCCCAGGCTGGTGGTTTAGACCCTGGGAGCTGTGGTTGGTTAGTATTGTTGCTCTCCTCATGGTGCCACAAACCCTTTCAGCTCCTTCAGTCTTCACTCTAACTCCTCTATTGAGAACCCCATGATCAGTTCAATGGCTAGTTGTGAGCATCTGCCTCTGAATATGTCTGACTCTTGAAGGCCTCTGAGGAGATATCCATATCAGGCTCTTATCAGCATGCACTTCCTGTCTTCCACATCAGCATCTACCTTTGGTGATTGCACATGGGATAGATACTCAGGTGGGGTGGTCTTGAGACGGCCCCTCCTTCAGTTTCTGTCCCTCACTTTGTCTCCATATTTGCTCCCTTGAGTATTTTGTTGCTCCTTCTAAGAAGGACCGAATCACCCTCACTTGGTCTTCCTTCTTTATGGGCTTCATGTGGCCTGTGAGTTGCATCTTGGGCATTTCAAGGTTCTAGGCTAATATCCAATAATCAGTGAGTGAATACCATGTGTCTTCTTTTGTGATTGGCTTACCTCACTCAGGATGATAATTTCTAGTTCCATCCATTTACCTAGGAACCTCTCGAATTCATTGTTTTTAATAGCTGAGTAATACTCCATTGTGTAAATATACCACATTTTTTGAATCCATTCCTCAGTTGAAGGACATCTGGGTTCTTTCCAGCTCCTGGCTATTATAAATAAGGCTGCTATGAACATAGTTGAGCATATGTCCTTGTTATATGTTCGAGCATCTTCTGGGTATATGCCTAGGAGTGGTATAGCTGGATCCTCGGGTAATGCTATGTCCAATTTTCTGAGGAACCGCCAGACTGATTTCCAAAGTGGTTGCACCATCTTGCAGTCCCACCAACAATGGAGGAGTGTTCCTCTTTCTCCACACCCTCGCCAGCATCTACTATCACCTGAGCTTTTAATCTTAGCCATTCTGACTGGTGTGAGATGGAATCTCAGGGTTGTTTTGATTTGCATTTCCCTGACGACTAAGGATGCTGAACATTTCTTTAGATGCTTCTCGGCCATTCGAGTTTCTTCCGTTGAAAATTCTTTGTTAAGCTCTATACCCCATTTTTTAATAGGGTAATTTGGTTGTCTGGAGTCTAATTTCTTGAGTTCTTTGTATATATTGGATATTAGCCCTCTATCAGATGAAGGATTGGTAAAGATCTTTTCCCAATTTGTTGGTTGTCGTTTTGTCCTATTGACAGTGTCCTTTGCCTTACAGAAACTTTGCAATTTTATGAAGTCCCATTTGTCAATTCTCGATCTTAGAGCATATGCCATTGGAGTTCTGTTCAGGAACTTTTCCCCTGTGCCCAAGTATTCGAGGCTTTTCCCCACCTTCTCTTCTATTAGTTTCAGTGTATCTGGTTTTATGTGGAGGTCCTTTATCCACATAGACTTGAGCTTTGTACAAGGGGATAAGAATGGATCAATTTTCATTCTTCTACATGTTGTCCTCCAGTTGAACCAGCACCATTTGTTGAAAATGCTGTCCTTTTTCCACTGGACAGTTTTAGCTCCTTTGTCAAAGATCAAGTGACCATAGGAGTGTGGGTTCATTTCTGGGTCTTCAATTCTATTCCATTGATCTTCCTGCCTGTCTCTGTACCAATACCAGGTAGTTTTTATCACTATTGCTCTGTAGTACAGCTTGAGGTCAGGGATGGTAATTCCTCCAGAAGTTCTTTTATTGTTGAGAATAGTTTTCGCTATCCTGGGTTTTTTGTTATTCCATATGAATTTGAGAATTTCCTTTTCTAACTCTGTGAAGAATTGAGTTGGGATTTTAATGGGGATTGCATTGAATCTGTAGATTGCTTTTGGCAAGATGGCCATTTTTATTATATTAATCCTGCCAATCCATGAGCATGGGAGATCTTTCTATCTTCTGAGATCTTCTTCAATTTCTTTCTTCAGAGACTTGAAGTTCTTGTCATACAGGTCTTTCACTTGCTTGGTTAGATTCACACCAAGGTATTTTATATTATTTGCAACTATTGTGAAGGGTGTCATTTCCCTAATTTCTTTTTCAGTCTGTTTATCTTTCATGTAGAGGAAGGCTACTGATTTGTTTGAGTTGATTTTATAACCAGCTACTTTGCTGAAGTTGTTTATCAGGTTTAGGAGTTCTCTGGTTGAAGTTTGGGGGTCACTTAAGTATACTATCATATCATCTGCAAATAGCGATATTTTGACTTCTTCCTTTCCTATTTGTATCCCTTTGACTTCTTTTTGCTGTCTAATTGCTCTGGCTAAGACTTCCAGTACTATATTGAATAGGTAGGGGGAGAGTGGGCAACCTTGTCTAGTCCCTGATCTTAGTGGGATTGCTTCAAGTTTCTCTCCATTTAGCTTGATGTTGGCTACTGGTTTGCTGTAAATTGCTTTTACTATGTTTAGGTAGGGGCCTTGAATTCCTGATCTTTCCAAGACTTTTATCATGAAGGGATGTTGAATTTTGTCAAATGCTTTCTCAGCATCTAGTGAGATGATCATGTGGTTTTTTTCTTTAAGTTTGTTTATATAGTGGATTACATTGATGGATTTCCGAATATTGAACCATCCCTGCATTCCTGGGATAAAACCTACTTGATCATGATGGATGATTGTTTTGATGTGGTCTTGGATTCGGTTTGCTAGAATTTTATTGAGTATTTTTGCATCGATGTTCATAAGGGAGATTGGTCTGAAGTTCTCTTTCTTTGTCGGGTCCTTGTGGGGTTTGGGTATGAGTGTAATTGTAGCTTCATAGAACGAATTGGGTAGTGTTCCTTCTGTCTCTATTTTGTGGAATAGTTTGAAGAGAATTGGTATTAGGTCTTCCTTGAAGGTCTGATAGAATTCAGCACTAAAACCATCTGGTCCTGGGCTTTTTTTAGTGGGGAGGCTTTTGATGACTGCTGCTATTTCCTGAGGGGTTATGGGACTATTTAGATGGTGTATCTGCTCCTGGTTTAACTTCGGTACCTGGTATCTGTCTAGGAAATTGTCCATTTCATCCAGGTTTTCCAGTTTTGTTGAGTATAGGCCTTTGTAGTAGGATCTGATGATTTTTTGAATTTCTTCAGTTTCTGTTGTTATGTCTCCCTTTTCAGTTCTGATTTTATTAATTTGGATACTGTCTCTGTGCCCTCTGGTTAATCTGGCTAAGGGTTTATCTATCTTGTTGATTTTCTCAAAGAACCAACTCCTGGTTTTATTGATATTTTGTATTGTTCTTTCTGTTTCTATTTGGTTGATTTCAGCCCTGAGTTTGATTATTTCCTGCCTTCTACTCCTCCTGGGTGTATTTGCTTCTTTTTGTTCTAGAGCTTTTAGTTGTGCAGTCAACTTGTTAGTGTGTGCTCTTTCCAGTTTCTTTTTGTAGGCACTTAGAGCTATGAGCTTTCCTCTTAGCACTGCCTTCATGGAGTCCCACAAGTTTTGGTATGATGTGTCCTCATTTTCATTGAATTCTAAAAAGTCTTTTATTTCTTTCTTTATTTCTTCCTTGACCAAGTCATCATTGAGTAGAGAGTTGTTCAGTTTCCATGTGTACGTGGGTTTTCCATTGTTTTTGTCATTATTAAAGACCAGTCTTAGTCCGTGGTGATCTGATAAGATGCAAGGGATTATTTCAATCTTTTTGTATCTGTAGAGGCCTGTTTTGTGACCAATTATATGGTCTATTTTGGAGAAGGTACCATGAAGTGCTGAGAAAAAGGTATATTCTTTTGTTTTAGGATGAAATGTTCTATAGATGTCTGTTAAGTCCATTTGGTTCATAACTTCTGTTAATTTCAAAGTGTCTCTGTTTAGTTTCTGTTTCCATGATCTGTCCATTGCTGACAGTGGGGTGTTGAAATCCCCCACTATTATTGTGTGAGGTGTAATGTGTGTTTTGAGCTTTAGTAAAGTTTCTTTTATGTATGTAGGTGCCCTTGCATTTGGAGCATAGATGTTCAGAATTGAGAGTTCACCTTGGTAGATTTTTCCTTTGATGAGTATGAAGTGTCCTTCCTTATCTTTTTTGATTAATTTTGGATGAAAGTCGATTTTATTTGATATTAGAATGGCTACTCCAGCTTGTTTCTTGGGACCATTGGCTTGAAAAATTGTTTTCCACCCTTTTATTCTGAGGTAGTGTCTGTCTTTGTCACTGAGGTGCGTTTCTTGTATGCAGCAAAATTCTGGGTCTTGTTTGTGTATCCAGTCTGATAGTCTGCGTCTTTTTATTGGGGAATTGAGACCATTGATGTTAAGAGATATTAAGGAAAAATGATTGTTGCTTCCTGTTATTTTTGTTATTAGAGGTAAAGTTATGTTTGTATCTTTTTTGGGGGTTGTTGGAAGATTACTTACTTGCTTTTCCTAGGTTGTAGTTTCCCTCCTTGTGTTGGCATTTTCCATCAATTATCCTTTGAAGTGCTGGGTTTGTGGGAAGATATTGTGCAAATTTGGTTTTGTCATGGAATATCTTGGTTTCACCATCTATAGTGATTGAGAGTTTTGCTGGGTATAGTAATCTGGGCTGGCAATTGTGTTCTCTTAGTGTCTGTATGATGTCAGTCCAGGCTCTTCTGGCTTTTATAGTCTCTGGTGAGAAGTCTGGTGTAATTCTTATAGGTCTGCCTTTATATGTTACTTGACCTTTTTCCCTTACTGCTTTTAGTATTTTTTCTTTGTTTTGTGCATCTGATGTTTTGATTATTATGTGACGGGAGGTATTTCTTTTCTGGTCTAGTCTATTTGGTGTTCTGTAGGCTTCTTGTATGTTTATGGGCATCTTGTTCTTTAGGTTAGGGAAGTTTTCCTCAATAATTTTGTTGAAGATATTTACTGGCCCTTTAAGTTGGGAATCTTCATTCTCATCTATACCTATTATCCTTAGGTTTGGTCTTCTCATTGTGTCCTGGATTTCCTGGATGTTTTGAGTTAGGAGTTTTTTGCATTTTGCATTTTCTTTGACAACTGTGTCAATATTTTCCACGGTATCTTCTGCATTTGAGATTCTCTCTTCTATCTCTTGCATTCGGTTGGTGATGCTTGCGTCTGTGACTCCTGATCTCTTTCTTAGGTTTTCTATCTCCATGGTTGTCTCCCTTTGAACTTTCTTTATTGTTTCTATTTCTAGTTTCAGATCCTGAATGTTTTTGTTTAATTCCTTCTTTGTGTTTTCTTCCATTTCTTTAAGGGATTTCTGTGATTCCTCTTTAAGGGCTTCTATCTGTTTACTTGTACTCTCCTGTATTTCTTTAAGGGAGTTACTTAATTCCTTCTTATAATCGTCTATCATCATCATGAGAAGTGATTTTAATTCTGAATCCTGCTTTTCAGGTGTGATGGGGTGTTCAGGGCTTGCTATATTGGGAGAATTGGGCACTGATGATGCCAAGAAACTTTGGTTTCCGTTGCTTATGTTCTTATGCTTGCCTTTCGCCATCTGGTTAACTCTAGTGGTACCTGCCCTCACTGTGTAAAACTGGAGTCTGTATTTCCAGTTATCTTGCTTATTGCAGAGCTCCTCAGAGTCCAGAGGTCTCTGTGGTCTTATGCTCCTAATCTCCTGGGTGGAATAACTCCTGGGACTCAGGCCACCTCTTGGATCTGGAAATCCTTCTGCTCTGAGTGCAGTGGGTCCTCGATGACTCAGGATTCAGTTTCAGCTGCTCTGAGTGCAGTGGCTCCAGCTGCTCTGAGTGCAGTGGCTCCTGGATGACTCAGGATTCAGTTTCTCAACAGGACAGGAAAAGACCGACTCTGTGTCAGCTGCTCTGAGTGCAGTGGCTCCTGGATGACTCAGGATTCAGTTTCTCCACAGGACAGGAGCAGACCAACTCTGTGTCTGCTCCAGCCCAGAGGACCATGCAGGGGCAGAAGGGAAGTGGAATTCCGGAGGGGCGGGGTTTGGGTAGCTGCTGTGCCCTGGATGTCCCTGGCTCCCCGATCTATCTCTGGGGTTTAGGGAGTGAGATGGAGTTCTTACCAGCTGCTCTGAGTGCAGTGGCTCCTGGATGACTCAGGATTCAGTTTCTCAACAGGACGGGAGCAGACCGACTCTGTGTCTGCTCCAGCCCAGAGGACCAGGCAGGAGCAGAAGGGCTTATGTTTTCTTTATTGTAGCAACTGTCTTATGTAATTAAAACAATTGTGCATTCAAATAAATTTTATTTATAAAACACTTTGCTTGTTAATTTGGTATTGCTTCAAATTTTCCAATGTTCTTAAAATTATACTATGCACCATTAATATAAACTATGCCCCCAAATCCCGCTCATACACATAGAAACTGCACAGTGTTTAGACAAATCCCAGAGTTTTCCCTCTACTTCTCTCCAGTATAAAATATTATCTGGATATATGCTAGGCTAATCTCTGTGTTCAGGGCCAACCTGGTCTACAGAGGGACTCCCAAGCCAGTCATGTCTACACAGTGAGACCACATGTTCATAAATATTTGTGAGATGTAAGGTAGCTCAGATGTTTAGAGCACTGACTGCTCTTTCAGAGGAGCCAACTAAAATTCCCAGCACCCATATCAGGTAGCTCACAACCACCTGAAACTCCAGATCCATAGGGCTGCAACTCCTCTGGCCTCTGGACAATTTCATCGATCTGAACATTTCTCATCAAAGATACATACTTACACATAATTAAAAATGATTTAAAAATCTTTAAAATGTGATAAATGAGAAATTAGGCCTATCAATTTAATAAATAAATAAATAAATAAATAAAATATATATACAGATATGGGCACTAAAATTAAAATGAAGATGGTTTCTAAGTAGTATTTTATTTATGTGCAGGTGTCTGGGGCAATCTTTTGATTAAATGTTCACAAATTCTTTTTATTTAGATAGTATTTTTATTTTGTTTTTGTTTTTTTTTTGTCCCCCCCCCTCCCCCCCCCCCCCCCTCCCCTCCTTCTTCTTTTTCTTCTTCTTCTTCTTCTTCTTCTCTCTTTCTCTCTTTCTCTCTCTTCCTTTCTTTCTTTCGTCCTTTCTTTCTTTCTTTCTTTCTTTCTTTCTTTCTTTCTTTCTTTCTTTCTTTCTTTCTTTCTTCTGTTTATTTGTGTAGCCCTGGAACATGCTATGTAGAAAAGGCTGGCCTCTAACTCAAAGATCTCCCTGCCTCTGCTTCCCAAGTGAGGTGGAAACTTCTAGTTTCTTTGGAAAGTTACTTATGTCAAATTATGTTTTGCTGGGGCTCACAGGTGAAAGGATGTTTTCCTGAGGCAGACACAGGTGAAAGAATGTTTTGCTGGAGCAGATATGAGAAAGAAAGTTTTCCTGAAGCAGACACAGATGAAAGGATGTTTTTGATATAGCAGACACATAAAAGAACCCTTGATAAAGGAGTAAATATGAACCCACAGACAGTGGGAGGCAGGCACTGAGCATTGGTTTGGTTTAAGCCTCCTCACTATTCTTTCTTCACTAACAGCATGGATTGGTCCATAGCATTGTTGAGCTCGACTTGTGGTAATGTCACCATTGAGAGAAACTTGCCAAGAACTGCTCATGAGGTTCCTGCAGCTGTTTGCTGCATATACGGACTCACCTTAGACTGGTTAGCACATTTGTCAGTTTCCTCAGAATTGAACTACAGCTGCTGATTCTTGCCTGGTGTCTGCCTGCCGAGAGGACTGGACTGAAGCTGCTGTCTTTTGGACTTCCTTGGGCTACCTTTAGGCTCTGTGTATCCAGGATCTCAGGATGTTGTGCCAGGAAATGTTTATGAATCCAAAAGACCAGTCAGGAGCTTATCTGATGCAATCACACCAGGGTTTTTATTCCAGCTAGCTAGGGCTTGGTTCACCACTCACACAGAGTACAGTTCCAGTGGAGGAGAAGCCCTGAACATTCATCAGGGCAAGGTTTTGTAGGGAGGAGTAAGAGAGGGGTGAGTGTTTCTAGCCTGGCAAGAATCAAATTGGTGAGCTACTTCGGCCTTTTGCATAATTGGCTGGTGCTGGTAGTCAAACCATATACTTAACTTCTGCTTCTCTCTCCATTGGTGATTGTCAGGCAGAGGCTGAGCTTGCTGGAGGTTAACCTGGAAATGCTGAATTTGTTGGAGGAGATTAACCTGGAGATACAGAACTTGTTGGGGGTTAGCATGGTAGTTTTTAGGCAGAGGGTGGGCTTGCTGAAGGTTAACCTGGAAATGCTAAATTTGTTGGGGGATGTTAACTTGGAGATGCAGAATTTGTTGGGGTTAGTCTAGAAACTGGAGCTGGGCTTGGGTTTTGTTGTTTGGGAGGTAGGTGCTTGAAAACTAATGCAAGGTACTAGTCTGTTAGTTTACCTGAGTTTACTTAGGTCAAGTTCTCTAAGATGGAGTATAAACCAAAAAATGTTGTCTCTCAGGGACATCATTCAGCATATCTGTCCACAAGGACATACCCCAGTCAGAAAGGCCCTGGTAAAGCGTTCATGTCTTCATGCTATGTCTTAGAAACGGAAAGTCTCACCCATCCCAGGAACCACCGGTAGGCAGGAGCCCCTGAGCTGCAATAGGAGAGAACACAGTGTGCCTTGTTGTACTCTCTAAAGGTCTCACATCCAAACACTCATCAGTCTCAGCATATGGGGTCCCCAACAGAAACTGACACAGACATAATTAACCTTTGTTCCACTAGGGACTCCTTTGAGATATTCAGGAGAAGGCAATGTGACCAGCCTGTTGTCAAGGCAAAAAGACACTGAACACCTTTTATTGTTTCAAAAGAGACAATAGCACTGTCAACCACTCAGGTTCTGCTTTCCACAGATTCTGCCAAGGACAAACTGAGGAGAATCTCTGAAATGTATGGTATTACTCTTTACTTTTAAAGTTATTACAAGGTCCTGTGGAACACTGGACTTTATTATACTAATTTGGAGAATGAGATAAGAGGTCTGTTAACTAGTGACTACCTGGCTGCACATCCAGACTGTGTCTGATATTTAAAAGTAAACCAAGACATGTAAGTTTCCCGTAAACAGTTTTGAAGCCATGTGACTACATTAGAGCACCCTGAAAGGCTGAATCTGAACGATTTGGCTTTAATAAATCAGTTCTTGACTATCTGTCTGGTCTAAATTTTTCCTGTGTATGAATCTGATCCAATTTTACCTACGTCATCCTCATCTGAAAATGAGCAAGTGGGTGGAGACTCAATTATTGAATCAGAGGCCACCTTTGGCTGGGAGGGTGTGGCTACATAGGGAGGGTTCAGCTGAAAGATATATAAAGGTTCAGAGCAGGCAGAGAAACTGTAGGTCTCTTGGAGCCTGAGGTCAAAGCCTTTCCCTGCTTGAATATGGCTATCTGTCACAAGTGTCCAGATCAGGTAAGTCCCTCAGTTCCTTCAGGATACATCATCTCCTGGGACCTAATCTAGCCTTGGCCTCACTTGGAATTATGTATATATATACATATATATACATGTGTGTGTGTGCGTGTGTGTGCGTGTGTGTGTGTATTTTACTTGCTGGCTTTTCTATTTTGAGATGAGTTCTCTCTACATAAGATTGCCTGGCCTATATCCTAGGTATTCTGTACTTCTTGGCTAAAAGCCACTTATCAATGAGTACATACCATGTGTGTCCTTTTGGGTCTGGGCTACCTTACTTAGGATGAGTTCCATCCATTTCCTAGTTCCATCTATTTGTCTGCAAAATTCATGATGTCCTCATTTGTAATAGCTGAATAGTGTTCCATTGTGTAAATGAAGCACATTTTCTGCATCCATTCTTCTGTTGAGGGACATCTGGGTTGTTTCCAGCTTCTGACTACTATAAATAAGGCTGCTGTGAACATAGTGGAGCATATGTCCTTGAGGTATGGTAGGGCATCTTTTGCATATATGCCCAGGAGTGGTTTAGCGGAGACTTCAGGTAGAACTATTTCCAATTTTCTGAAGAACTGCCAGACTGATTTCCAGAGTGGTTGTACCAGTTTGCAAGCCCACCAGCAGAGGAGAAGTGTTTCTCTTCCTCCACCCACATCCTCGCCAGCATGTGCTGTCACTTGAGTTTTTGATCTTAGTCATTCTGATTGGTATAAGGTGAAATCTCACGGTCATTTTGATTTGCATTTCTAATTTTGGATGACTAAGGACTTTGAACATTTTTTTTAAAGTGCTTGTTGGCCATTGGAGATTCTTCAATGGATGAATTAGGGGAAGGCTTGAAGAAGCTGAAGCAGAGGGCAACCTCATAAGAAGACCAGCTATCGAAACTAACCTGGACCCTTGGGAGCTCCCAGAGACTGAGCTGCCCAACCAGGCAGCATATCAGGCTGGTCCAAGGCTGCAGGCACATATATAGAGGACTTCCTGGTTTGTCCTTAGTGGGAGAAGATTTGCCTAATCCTGGGGCCCAGGGAGGGGGGATGACTGGTGTAGGGGGCACCCTCTGGGGGAAACAGGGAAGAGGAATGGGATGAAACTCTAAGAGATTCTCCTATCTCAGCCACCTGAGGGCTGCTTAACCAGAATATCCAAGTGTGTTCTCAATTAAATCTAATTATTAAATGGATTATTGTGGTTTCTGTGGGGTTTTTTGTTTTGTTTTGATTTTGTTTTTTTGAAACAGTCTCACTAAGATTGTCAGAGTGATCTTGAATTCAAGGAAATCCTGGCTGCAATGACAGCTGTGAGTTACTCAAGTGCCTGGACTGCTGATCTTCCTGTCACTTTAAGCCTGGTATTCTTGGGTGTGTCTTTAATCCCAGCAACAGGAGGGCAGAGGCAAGATGATCTCTGCATTTGAAGCCTAAGTGATCTCTATAGTGAGTGTCAAACAGCCAGATTATATGTGCCTTTAAAAAGCCAAAACAAGAGGCTTCAGAGATGGCTCAGTGGTTAAGAGCACTGACTGCTTTTACAGGGGTCCTGAATTCAATTCCCAGCAACCACATCTTGGTCACAACCATTTGTAATGGAATCTGATGCCCTCTTCGGGTGTATCTGAAGACAGCAATAATGGACTCATATACATTAATTAAACAACTAAATAAACAAATACGGCAAAACAAGCAAACAAATACACACAAAATATTAAAAAGAAACAAATGGTATTTGCATCTGCTCAATGATATATAGTCTCTTCATGAAACTCGGGATATCCTCAAACTTGCAGGAAGAAACTTGCATATACGTGTGTGTGTGTGTGTGTGTGTGTGTGTATGCATGCATGTATGTGTATATGTGCATATATGTGTGTCTGTGTGTATATATATTTGATACACTTTATATCCTGATCACAGCCTTCTTCTCTCTTATCCTCCCATAAGTACCCTTGCCTAGAACAGGATGGCAGAGGCTGGATGGTTTCAAAGGTTGGTTCCAGCCTAATTTATAAAGAAAATCTCAAAACAGCCTATGGATAAGACCATGTCTCAAAGAAGAAAAACAAAACAAACAAATAAATAAAACCAAGGTATTTCCATCTGCTGATTGATATTTGGTCCCTTCTTTCCCTGGAACCCAGGACCTGCTCAAAAGTTCAGGAAGAATCCTGCTTCTTTTTATTAAGTGTTTAAATGAAAAACCTATCAGTTGAAATAACTCCTGCTCTTTTTTCTTACTTTCTTTTCTTTTTTGTTTGTTTGTTTGTTTTGTCTTCCACTACTTTCTGCATGTCTCGGGCAAGCTCTTCCAGTGCTGTTGAAGTAACCAATTAAGGCATTGACTTAGTGAGCCTCCTACCTTCAGCATGTGATTTGTAATCTCCACCTCATAGTCTTTTCTTATCTGGATGCTTTAGAAAGAGTTCCGGATCATGGCAATGGCTACTGTCCATTGCCACTCTATTTAACTCTGTAGCTTGCAGAGCTCAAGCTTGGAGCCTTCCTGGTACCTTCTCCAAAAGGCCAGTGTGGGGGTGATCAAAGATTGATGATGGTAATTAATGATGATAATTTCAAAGTTTCTGTGACTTATTCCATGTGGTGTAGCTGGACAAAAAGAGATTGTGGAAATTTTGGAAACTGTTTCCCTTTGCTTTCTTTGACGGCCTGGAGAGCTAAGCACAGTCTATTCATCATCAAACAACTGACTGAGTCTTCAGAGTTCCTGGTGATTTCTTCCCAGTGGGTTGTATTCACCCCAGCTGTGGCTGCAAGTGGGTGTGGCTTTTGGGAACTAGGATACTTTGGAGGGACTTCACACCAACAGAGAGGGGAATTATGGCTTTAAAACCAACAAAGGCAGGACCAAACAATCCTGCATTAGACATGCTATGGGTGACACAGGATGAGCAGTGGTGGAACACACCTTTAATGCCAGCACTTGGGAGGTACAGGCAGGAAAATCTCTGTGAATTCCAGGCCAGTGTGGTCTATAAAGCAAGTTGCAAGACAGCAAAGAATACAGGTAGTTCTGTAAAGACCCTGTCTCCAAAAAAAAGGAAATAAAAAACTGAGGGTGATCAAATTGGTATACTGAGTTCTCCATCCTCATCTGTAGAGATCTAGCCCTCACAAATACCTGTGTGGGCAGAAGGGCTTCCTAAGTTTCTTGTTATTACTGGTATAATTTTTTTCTGCTTCCCTAGGATGATTCTTTAGAAGAGGATACAATGAATCTCTACTCACCACCCACCCTCCTGCAGCTGGCAAGACAGAAGCTACTGAGGGAGGAAGCCTTGACAATTTTTGCCCTTGAGGACCTACCCAAGGAGTTGTTACCAGAGATGTTTAAGGAGGCCTTCACTGATGGAAAGACAAAGATCTTAAGGGCCATGATACCTGTGTGGCCCTTCCCATGCCTTCCTGTAGGAACACTGATAAAAGACTCCAACCTTGACCTTTTGAAGGCTGTACTTGAGGGACTAGATATACTGCTTGCACAAAAGCTTCGCTCCAGGTAGGCAGGATCACTAGGGTGGAGGAAGGTTCTCTGGGTGATGAGAAGGGGCAACTAGAGACAGGAAATACTTAGCGAACCATGGATCAGAGGCTTCTGGAGGCATCAGCCAGCAGGATGTAGAGGCTTGGGCTAGGTCTCAGCTATCTGGGCAAATAATGTCTGATGTAGAATACAGAGGACAATAGACACAGTCAGTGTGAAATGGGCCTTTCCATGCATGCCTGAAAGATACAAGTGAAATGAGGTTGGGATTAAGAGACCGGAAATGAAAGGAAGTAAGACAGGGCTAAAGATGCCTCTTGCAAAGAACGCTAGTCATTTACTGAGCATGAGTCTCTGGGTTTGATTCTAGGCACAGGAAAAAGCAAACTTCTGGAAGAAACAGCTGAAGTGTGAGACGTGGAAGAGAATCAGACTGTAAAATGTGTCTTCTCTTATCTTCTGAGAATTATGTTCATTTCTCCCACAGTCGGTGCAAACTCAGAGTGCTCAATTTGAGGAATGAGCACCATGAATTTTGGAAGATATGGGCTGGATCCCACGAAGGTGAATGCTTACCACAGTTCATGACACAGAAGCAGCCAGTGAAGAACAGTCCTGACTGTGGAGTGAAGAAACATTTGAAGGTGACAACTGACTTCAAACTCATGGAGGGCAGACTTGATGAATCTGCTACATACTTGTTGCAGTGGGCCCAACAGAGAAAAGATTCCGTTCATGTATGCTGTAGAAATCTGCAGATTCAGGGCTTATGCATAGCCACATTAATAGAAACCTTCAAAAGTATAGATCCGTACTGTCTGCAGGAGCTGGAGCTAAAACGTATCTGGGTAGACGACTTGAAATTTCTTATTCCCTACATAAGACAGATGAAAAATCTTCTTACGCTCATTCTAACTGACTTCACAGAGATCATCACTCTGGATGGTAATGAGGAGCTTGATGAGAAAGAAATGAGCAGGTTTATTTCTCAACTTCCCTCATTCTACTGTCTCCAGAATCTCCATCTAAATATCCTCTTTGTAGACAAGATTCTGAAAGAATGCCTCAGGTAAGAAAGGATCCAGAGGGTCCAGCAGATTATAACTCCTACCCTGACCATGGGAGTCTGGTATGATATGCCCACCATAAACCTAGCACTGTTAGAGTCACAGCATATCTGAGCAGATGAACTCTGTGCTAAGATTTATATGACCAAGCACAAACATTCCTCTAATTGCTCATGTGTGAGAAGTTTTGAGTCCAGAAATTGATCGAATAGATGATAAATATGTAACACTGGGGTTGGAGGTGAAGGCAGGATCCTCGCCTTTGGAGAAACAGTGGTCTGAGAACTCTTAAAAACAGTACCAGAAGTTGTTCAATTTTGTTTTGGGTAGTCCTTCCTGTTTGCACCATGTTGGCCTGATACAGCCATTGCTGTGGTTTCTTGCCATGCTCTGAATCATGCCTGTGGTGATATCTATAGGCCTCAGACTAGAATGCTGTGAGTTGTGTGAGCAGACAACAGACGGCTATGTCCTGGGGGTTGACATCAATATATAGTCGGAATGAGATTGGGAAACTGTCATCTGCTACATTGTCAATCCCACCAACCCTCTTTAACACCACTTGCCAGAAAGCAATCACTTGTTCTCTCCCCAGGTGCCTGAAGAATCCTTTGGAGACCCTGTGCGTCACTTATTGTAACCTCTCACAGACTGACTTGGATTACCTGCCCGACTGCCTGAATATTTGTAAGCTCAAACATCTGAACCTGAGTTCTGTATATTTATGTACTTTATCCCCTGAGCCTCTTGGGGTTCTCCTTGAAAGAGTTAGGGATACCTTGCAGTCCCTGGAATTACAGTCATGTGGGATGACAGACCGTCATTTCAGTGCCCTCCTGCCTGGCCTAAGCCAATGCTTCCACCTAACAAAGATCAATTTCCATGGAAATAAACTCTCTCTACCTGCTCTGAAACAACTTCTAGAGCACACAGCCAACCTGAGGCTGCTGAGTCAGGAACAGTACCCTGCTCCTCAGGAGTGCTATGATAACATGCATAGAGTTATAACACACAGATTAGAAAATTTTGGCCCTGAGCTTCTGGATATACTAAGGGCCAAAAGACAGCCCAAGAGAATCATCTTTTCTACGTTGCGATGCATTAAATGTAATGGCTTCTTTGTCTATGGTCTGGAGACCCAACATTGCCTTTTCCAGCACTAAATAGGGTAAGGTTGATTGTGAAACTGAGAAATGGAAGCTTAGTACTGGCGGTTGAAGAAATCCTAAGTGAATGTCTCTTGCTGAGAGGAGCATGGATATGTCAAGCATCTCAAGGTCTCAGACTTACTAGAAAGTCAAGGTCTTCTTCTGAACTGGAAAGTGGATGTTGCAGCTGAGGAAAATATCAAGCATTCTTTCCTTCTCTAGGATTGTTGTAGTTTGAGAGTGTTACAATAGAGGCACCCTTCCACGAAGAGCTTGTTCCCCTATGTTGATTGCAAACAATAAATATGATAACTTTCTGGGTTGCTGGTTGTCTCCATCAGAGCATATAGCCTCCTCATTTTCACCATCTCTGTAAATGTCTAGTTTCTTCGTTCCTCATTACCATAATTAGGTCAATCTCAGAGCTGTGTAGGTCTCTTCAATGGGACCCAGAGCACACAGTTTCACACAGTACTCAATGTTTGGGAAACAAATTATGTAGTGCATTCAGAGCAGCAATGAAGTGAGACTGGGAGAATAATGGGATGAGAAGACAGGTTTCTTCTGGAGTCAGAAAAATGAGGACAAAGTGAATGCCAAAGCAGGCACATTTTGAGAACTATGTTTTTGTATTTAACCCTTGCTGGAAGACTATTTGCAACATATGAACACTTAGAGAAGTGAGAAGGACCTATCTATTTCTTCATATTTCCAGAACAATTTATATGTTGGCTAAGAGGAGCTTAACTCCTTAGGCAGAAAACTATGTCCTAACACCATTTTTTTTTTTTTTTTTTTTTGGTATCACTGGTTCCATGTTTTTTTTTTTTTAATTTATTTTTTTTCAAATCGTAATTCATTCACACAGGGGTTATAAACACAGAAAGGCAGGAAGTGTGGAAGGGGATGACACTGGAGTGTGGGTGATCAGGGGGAATACAGATATCATCAGAACCGGGTATTGGCTGGGTGAAGGTTCAGGGGACAAGTCACTATGACTCTGCCTATGACTTGATTGTCCTTATCTAAGTTGGTATTGTCTGCCCAGGCTACCTATTTACAAGGTCTATGACTACTCAGGCTTGTAGATTTCCACAAAAGCTGCCTGTTTACATTAGTTTATAGCCATCTGTTTCAATGTTTTTCCACTGAGACCCAAGACTTGGTGTTAGTATACATGTATGACAGGCCTATTGCTGATTTAGGCCTATGGCTGATTTTAGGCCTTCAGTGTGTAATCAGGCCTGCCCCTGACATCTCCTCCCTTCTCTAAGTATAGAAGGGCTGTGGCAATTCTAAACTTGTGAAGGCAGGGATAGAGGCCTGACCTCCAGTATTTGAAGGGGACCTTGTAGTGGCTCAAGTCCCCCTGTCGGTCCTAACACCATTTAACTAGAGCCCTAAATCTGTTTTTATGGAGATAGAAGGAGACACTGTCACCTGTTTACCGTGACAGGTCCACACAGGGGACTCCCAAACTTCATGTGCAGTGCAGCTTCTTTAAGATAGTGAGATGACTCACAGCAGGTTGAGGAGAAGATGATGTTCTCTATGGAACGTATCAGTGTACTTACTCGCCTTTTAGTTCATTTCTTTGATATCTCGCCCAGCCAAAGTCTCTGGACCTAATGCCCAGAGGCTCATCTTCACAGGCTTGTAATGGATCTTTTTCCTCTCTAGAGCCCCTGGAGTGCTAAGAATAAATATGTCCACCTCCATACCAGGCTATTTTCTTTAAAAAGAATGTACTGGCATGTTCTTCCTGAGGTATTAGGAATAGTTCAAGACAATTTAAAACCATGAGATTTCTGGAGGGATGCCCATAGAGCAAAGAAGACTTTCTGGCTGGAGGTAGGAATGAACTATTATGTAGAGATCCTCAGAGTCAGCCCAAGATACCCTAAGACCAAGTTCTCAGCACAAAGGAGATCTATTTGCTTCAGAGCATAAAGGGAAAGGGATAAGCAACAAAGCCAGGAGATAGGAGACAAGGAAGAAGGAAAGGGAATGGGGAGGGGAGAGGGAGGAACAAGAGCAAAGGAGTGCCTCTGGGTAGAGAAGAGACAGAATACCTAGTCTATAGGCAAAAGTCATGTTATAAAAGTAAAAGGGTAAACTCCATTTGAGAATGAGGAATTTAATGTTAATTGGGGAAATTAATGATAATTAGGTAAGCCAAAAGCTCAAAAGGCTATTGATTGCTGTACTTCAGAGCTGTGCCGTGGGAGTAAGCCTCAAGTAGGATTCCCAAATAAAGGAGTGGTACACGAGGGCTACCCTTAGAAATGTAATCTAATGTGTTTCAGCAAGGCAGAGGGAATGAGGGACATGGGCAAGGGCTGCCAGAGCCATGTTTGTCATTGACAGGCTAGCTACAGTCCCTTCACTGAGGCAGTAGGATATCTGAGAGTTGGAGTTTCAATTTAATCTACAGATCAAGATCCTGATATCAAAAAACAAAACCAACAAACCAACCTCCAAACAAAAGAAATACATAGCACTTCACTCAATTTATTAAAAGATGTTAAAAAAGACATGATAGTGGGGAATGATACACTGAATGGGCTCTGGACTCTCAGGCTAGTGTCAATCTTTTGCCTTTCAGAAAGGGAACTCCATCAGTTGAGATAATGAAAATAATCCTAGACACTAGTGTGGGATACAAGCAACCAATCAGAAGGCAGGTTTTGGTTGGAAGGTGGAGCAGAGAGGGAGAGGGGTAAGAGTTTAATGAACCTTGTTGTCATCCTTCAGGCACATCACAGTGTACTAAGGCCTAATACTAGTGAAAATGAGAATTTGTAGAATATTTCTGCTTTCATTAGAGAGATGGGTACAGAGTTTCTTAAGAAAATAATGTGAAATACTCTAAAAATTAGATTGGTAGTTCTTTATACATACATGCTAGAAAAGGAAGGTATTTTCAGTTACAAAACACACATGGTTGTATAGATATAACCTGAATAGAAATAAAAATCTATGTCAAAAAAGAAAAACAAAACCAAAAAGAATAAAAGTTAATCAGATGAATTTAAACTGATGAAATTGTCTTACTGGCTAGGTGTGGTGGCACATGCCATTAGTCCCATCACTCTGCAGGAAGAAGCATGGAGATTTCAATGGGTTGGGGGCCAGCCTGATCTAAGGAGTAAGTTCCAGCCAGGGCTACTTTAGTGAGACCTTCTCTCAAATGACAACAAAAACATACAAAGCCTCTGCATTTACTCTCAAAATTAGTGTCTTCAACCAGATCATCTTAAGAGACTCTGAATGTGAGCTGTTCTGTCCCATCTCCTGCCTAGTGAGTCTGGATCTGATGGAGTGTTCCAGTGGAGCAAAGTGATTTACAGGTAGTGAGTCCT
This sequence comes from Grammomys surdaster, assembly GCF_004785775.1. NCBI lineage: Eukaryota > Metazoa > Chordata > Mammalia > Rodentia > Muridae > Grammomys > Grammomys surdaster. The sequence goes on from NW_021604670.1 coordinate 6,513,900, forward strand.
AACAAGAAGTTAACTTCAAGTCCAGGCAGCAACAACCTGCAGGCTTCGCTACTCCCAGATACTTCTCTGAAGCAGTGGGACACTCTTCCCTCATAAATCTCCCTTCCAGATCTACCTCACAACCAAAAACTGCCATCAGATTGGATACCTAGTCCCAGCAGATAATACATATAATTGTGTTCCCTGTCTAGATGGATGATGTTTAGGAAAAACAAAATACCTGAGACTTGCTTGAACATCGATAACCTATTCATTAAATCATTGCCCTACATTGTTTTACTTTATTTATTTAGTTGCTACTTATGTACTTAGTTTTAGATTTATCTTTGAGACAGGATCCTTTTCTATAGCCTAGATTGACTTCAAACACCATCTCCTGGCAATCCTCCTACCTCAGCCTTCTTCCTAATAGGATGACTGTTTTCAGCCAACACACCTGGCTGAGTTTTATTTGCCTGTGACCCACATGATTCTGAGTGTGAGTCAGGTTGGTATCACTCTATCCTTGACAGTAGGGACATCCACACCAAACCTCCTAAAAAAACTTCAGAGAACCTTATGTAAACATCTTGTTGCAAATGAAATATTTTCTGGAATATATAATAACTAAATTGTGTGCTCTGTAAGTCATCTGCTATGTTAGCTACTCAAAAGGCTGAGGCACAAGGGTGTCTTGTATCCATTAATGGTAGGTAGTGGTTCTAAGTAAGTAACAGGGTTAGAGGAGTCTTTGACAAAGAATTACAAACTCTCTTTCTCCAGCATTGCATAAATGAGATATGTTGGGATATGCCTATTATCCTAGAACTCAAGAGTGTGTAGCATGAAGAGCAGATGTCCAAGGACATCTTTGGCTACCTAGCAAGTTTGAAGCCAGCCTGGGATATTCAAAACTATTTCTCAAAACAATTTCAAATCTGTGTTATGAAGAGAGACAAGGTCCTTGGATCTCTGACAGAAAGGAGTGTTTCAGAAAAGTCTAGCCCAGGACAATGAATACAGTTAAGAAAATCAAGAATGGAAGCAAAGCCAGGCATAGCCACATGCAATAAACATCTGTGAGGCAGAGACAGATGTCTGTGAATTTGAGGTACATAAAATGTTGCATAACAGTCAGAGATTTGATTATTTTAGAAAAAAATCTGGGCTTTAATTCAGAATGTTGTTTCAAGTGTCACAAATGGTATTATCATTTCATTGAGTCTAGCCTATGCTAACAAACAAAACACCAAAAAGAAAAATCCAAACAAATAATTAGCCAATCACTAGTGTGCACATTTTTAATTTCAGTGTTCCAGAAGGAAAAGGAAAAGGATCTCTATGTGTTTCAGTACATCCAGGTCTACATAGCACCGTCCTGGCCAGTCACATCTACATAGTGGGAACATTTCTTCATAAAACTTTGAAGGATGTATTCATAGCTTAGGTGCTTAGAACACAAAGTGCACTTTCTGAGAACCTGAGTTCAATTTCCAGCAACCTCTTTCCACCACCTCCTGTTAAAGCACATACCACATCTCTAAATTACACCCCATCCTATTGGCTTCATATTTAGGCCAACAACTATGTCTGCTTTCTTGGAGGTGATGCTGGCACTGTAGGAATGTAGGAATTTCAGGTCTCAAGAATGTCAGGTTTCGGTAAACTCAAGAATTAACTACCCCAGGACATATCCTGGGAGGAGCACATTCCAGAGACTGAGAGCCCAAGATAAGGGGTAATCAGGAAGATGGACCCTTAACAAAATACACCTGGGTAAACAGAGGTCACTTAAGCTAACCCTCTTTGTTGTAAAAGATAAGGTGCAAAAGTGAGTTACTTAGAAACCGGGCCTGGGATTGAAAACTGGGCATGGGAACAGCTGTTTGAAATCCTTTATGGTTATTGTTTTAAAAGTAATTAACTGTCCTTGTGAATTCTGTGAAAATGATATATAAACTGCCCTTAGCTTTAGTTCGAGGTTCTTCTTGCCTGCATGCAAGGGAACCCCAGTGCACTGGTTTTTATCAATTTATCAATAAACTTCATGTTATTGCAGCGAATCCTGTCCACGAGTGTTTCTGGGGGAATCTCGTCCACTGGTTTGGATCTTAGAGTCCAACAGCACCAGCAATCCAGGTAAAACTCTGACCTCTGTTTTCCCATTCCCCTTAAAGCAGCCTCAACAGTTCCAAACTGTTTTCTGTACCCTGGTCTCTCTATTCTGGCTCTTATCTTGGTCAGAAGACTTCTGCTTTCCCAGAGATCAAGCAGTTCTAGGGACATCAGAGGCAACATTGGAACCCAAAACCCTAGATCTCATGCAGCCCACAAAAGCACCAGTGAAGACACCATATTGGACCTGAAGACTCACTGATCACACAACCTCTAGAATACCAGAGAAGAAACAGAAACCAAGGGTTAAAGCATCCCCAAACCACCCATCTCAAACAAAGATGAACTCAGAAATCAGCACCTAATCTCATAATAACTTCAAACCCAGATATCTGGAGGCCAGAGTAAGAATATAATCAAAAACAGTCAGTATAATATTGTACCACCAGAGCCCAGCTATCCTACTACAGACAGTGTAAGGCCCAGATAAGGCTTGGACCCCTGCTCAAGTCCCAGAGACTGGTGCTCACCCCAAATGACCGCAGAAGTCAGCACTTGATGCAGTCAAAGCAAGAAGTTTTACTAGGAACCAGCATGCTGGGATTCAGTCTCCTACCTCCATTAAGAGGGAAGGAGAGAGAGTGAGCCCCGAATATCAAAATAAACAGGTTTATAAAGACAAAAGCCACAGGCTGGGAGGGGGGCTGAGGAATAGGGGCTTCTTAGGCAGGAATGCTCTGATGCTCTCATATCCAGTTCTACAGCTCTGGAGAACTATTTCAATATCCTGGAAGTTCACTAAGCCTGGTTAGTGCAGAACACAAGCTGCTATGAGATGTTGAGAGGCTAGAACTTCTTCTATTATCATTTGAAACAAACATTTCTATAGATGCTAAAACATACTACAGTATCCTGTGTTTAAGGATGAGCATGCAAGGTAATTGAAATGAGCATAAAACTTTGGTATGATTTTGACAGTATTTACACCTCTGGAGAACTATGTGAATAAAACACCCAGTTATGGAGTCTGGTTAGTTCCATGCTGTCTAAACAGTGTGGTCTTTGACACACATAGGAAGCAAGTCTGCAGTGTGGAACCAGAGTGAAAGCACTGAGCAACTCTGTATGTGCTTATGAACACGGACAGACAAGCTAGCATCTTACCAATGACCATGTTTTAATATTAGATAATTTTGTTTGTAAAACTAAAGCTGCATCTTTATATAATTTGCCTGAGTAATGACATCCTGTGTCACACTGGAGTTTTTAGCATTGTGATGAGCCAGTTAGTGACTGCTGGTGTTAGTGTTTTCTACTTTCAGCATCCTGTTCAGAAAGTCCTTGCACTTACCAATGAGCCTATTTGCCACTTTCTCTTCTGTCAGATTCAGTGTATCATGTCTTATAACATACAATTGTTATGTTGTATTAGCTTGTTAAATCCCTATTGTACATGCATGCTTGTGTGCTTGCATTTGCATGTGCACACAGAGAGACCAGATGTCAATCAATGTCAGGTTTTTAACTCAATCATTCTCTACCTCATTTTCTGTGACATGCTCTCTCACTTAAGCAAGGGCTTACCATCTCAGCTAGACTGACTGGCTTTTGAGAATGTGTTTGCTATTATTGGTTGTCTGCTTGACTACACGTAGCATTACCTGAAACCCCAAAAGGTAGTGCACACCTGTGAGCTAGTTTTTCTTAATTTGGAGAAGGAAGATTCACTTCACAATGGGAAAACACAACAGTATTCTTGATATTTGAGATATAAAGACTCACCTCAATCTTGAGCCAGGCCTTCTGTTGAAAGCCTGCGTAAGTATATGAATGGAGGAAGCAAAAGCTTCCTATTTGCCTTTACACTCTCCACTTGCTAGCTTGTTAGAGTCTACTTCTTTTGGGTTCTCACATATACTCAATACCAGCTAAAAATCCACCCTCATCCAGGCTTAACATGGATTCTGGGAAACTAATCAGGTGTTTCTGCATTTACTAAAAGCATGTTCCTGACTTTGAAAAGTCCCCACTTCACATTTTATTTATTAAGCAAGTCTCCAAAGCTTTACAATATTTGTGTTTAAAAATAGCAACCATAGTCATTTTCATAACAGAGAGGTAACAAATAATTACACTGATATTAGGGTTAGGGTTCGCTTAAGGTAATGAATTAAGTCAGGCAGAGAGTTTGGTTCCTCAGTTTCTTGGGTTAGAATAAAAAAAAATATGTCTAGCTGTGCTAGATTTTCAACCATGTTGAATGATGAAAAAGAGAAAGGAAAGAAAATGAGGGTCTCTCAGAAGATACTGTAGTGTTTTTCGTTGTAAAGTGAGATTACAAATCGACCTAGAGTTCATTAGTAAGGTCCTTTGTGGTTACAAAAGTGCATGAGCCTGGTAGATTTGAGAGGAAAAGCAAAGTGCTGAATTGCTTGAAAATGATTTGAAATCAATAGTCAGAGACACAGGTAACTACAAGATCATATATAAATATAACAAACAAAATCAGAATATATATATCAGAAATATAAAATGAGTGAAGAGATCCTATAAAGACAGAAAATAAATCTTAGAATTGACAAATTCAATATGTCAAAAAAAAATTCAGATAGAGATTCACAGACCACTTGAGTTACCTTTGTCACAAATGAGTAAGTGTATGAATGTGTGAATGTGTGAGGAAGAGAGCGCTTGCCGAGCCTGCAATGCTGTGAATGTTGTGATGAGGGCTCCTGTACATGCATTGCTTCTCTACTGTAAACATGGGTTCCAGGAATCACACTCAGCTCATCAAGTTCAACAGTTAGCCTTTTTGTACCCTGCATCTTAATGATCGCATTAAAATCATTGGATAGATAGCTAATGCATAGTGATTATTAAAATAAGTTTTATATAAATTTCTATTACATTTAAAGAAGGCAACTCGAAGAACTCAATTTTATAACTTTCAATATTGAGAAATTTAGAAGTATATCTTTTCTTCAGTGTATTTTAATTTATTAAAATTTACAACATATACTACATTATGATATATATATTTTGTAAGAGATATAAATATCTCCAGGAATCAAACTCAGCTCGTCAACCTTGAAAGGCAAGCCATTTTACAAACTGAATGCTCACGACAGCATGTCATCATCAGATAAATAGTTAATGTGAAATGATTACTAAGTTACTTGTAGAATGAAATTCAGTAACTTTTATGGAATATTTTACAGAAAAACTTGCCTTACAAAACATTTGTAAGTTTCAAACAAAGACAGTTTATCTATGGTGTAACAGATTAGAAATTAATCTTAGAAAAAGAAAACTGGTAAAAACAGTTTTTGATGGGGAGCAGTGAAAGAGGAAGCAATAATGAAAACAAAAATGATTAAGTCAAATGCCCAGACTCAAGCACAGAATGTGGTAAAGAAAGTGAAAAGTCCATTGGAAAGTGAGAGGAGGGCATTCAGAAAATGAAAATTAGTGTTTTGCCCTATTTAAGACACATCCACACAAGATGGTCCTCAGAGAACCTAGATGGGAAAGTTGAGAACAAAACAGGCCACAAGATCAGGAGTATCTGCAAGACTCACAATGGCTAGGCCCTTTGCTTTCCTGGTGGCCCTGGTGGTGATGAGCTACTGGTCAACCTGCTCTCTAGGATGTGACCTGCTTCAGGGACAAAACCTCAGGAACAATAGAGCCTTGACACTCCTGGCACAAATGAGGAGACTCTCCCCTCTCTCCTGCCTGAAGGACAGAAAGGACTTTGGATTCCCCCTGGAGAAGGTGGATGCCCAGCAGATCCAGAAGGCTCAAGCCATCCCTGTCCTGAGAGAGCTGACCCAGCAGGTCCTGAACCTCTTCACATCAAAGGAGTCATCTGATGTTTGGGAGGAAACCCTCCTAGACTCATTCTGCACTGGTCTCCACCAGCACCTCAATGTCCTGCAAGGCTGTCTGATGCAGCAGGTGGGGGTGCAGGAACCGCCCCTGACCCAGGAAGACTTTCAGCCAGCTGTGAAGAAATACTTCCACAGGATCACTGTGTACCTAAGAGAGAAGAATCACAGCCCCTGTGCCTGGGAGGTGGTCAGAGCAGAAGTCTGGAGAGCCCTGTCTTCCTCAGCCAACTTGCTGGCAAGACTGAGTGAGGAGGAGTGAGTCCTGAGCCAAAATGAAAAAGACTGTCATAGACTAGGACATTGAACCTCACTGCTCAAATTCTGGCATCTGAAAAATATCAGTCATTTTTTGCATGAATTGAACCAAGTTGCCTAGATGTTTCAGCAGTAATGTGCTTTACTGTGTCTATCTGTAAAGTCATTAGTTATCCTTCTATTCAGTTTATTTATTTATTTATTTATTTATTTATTCATTCATTCATTAATTTCTTCATGTATTCATCTATTTCTTTTTATTCATTCATTCAGTTATTTATGTATGCATTTATTTAATTATTATATTATGTAGCATCACAGTTGTATTGCATCATAATTTGGTATAGTTATACATTTCTATAAATTATTACTAAATGAATCTTCTTTTATTTGTTCATTCTTTAATTCTTAACTAACTTTCAATTTTTTTGCAGTGCCTCAGGATGCACTGCAAATATTTACCTTGAGTTTTAGTCTTGGATAATTCATGGTGAGAATGTGACTGATAGTGTCTTTCACTTAGCATCACACACTGTGCTAGAGACAGTGAGAAACAACCAGCAGCAGAGGCTCAAGGTCATCACCTGAGCACTGGCTCTCATGGAATCGATGAAATAGACATTCTCATTCATTTGTATTGATCCTCATTCATTTGTATAGATACTCATTCAGTTGTATTCATCCCCTCGTCCTGGGCTTTAGTAGTACAACATGATGGATGCTCTGTAGGGGACCTTCTCCTGAGCATTGCTGACAGGACAGCACTCAGAGGAGATAAGGAATCCACCGTCGAGGGAGGGAGTCAGGCCTTGGTGGTCCAGGGAACTTCTTAGCTCTGAACGACTAGCAATCAGATCACTTCTGAAGCTCTGACTGACTAGCAACTAGATTGCTTCTTTATTTACACAGGTTTCACAGAACACAGAGAGACACATGATTATCTAAAAAGTACAGATTATGGGTTTAAGTTTTCATTATATGTTCAGGGTCAAATTTTCAGTTCCAATTAGAAAATACAACAAGAACAGATTTTACTTTTATTATCAGGCTTATAATTCCAACTTAAAGATTCTGAAGATTGTCTCCTCCAAAGCAAACCCATTCATCATATGACAATCTGCTTTTAGGCTGGTAATGTGTGCCAACTGGAAGCACTCTAGACAAACATAAAGTACCTGAACTAGTAGTTTTATGAACAGCAAAGACATCTGTTTCATTATCTACACTATAAAGTAGGAAACATTTTATTTTATTTAATCTACCTTATTTACTGTTCTCTATTCCCCTGGGTTTGTACCGTTTATGAGTGCTTATCTTTAAACTCAATTTTCAGAGAGCTCTAAGAGTAGTATAAAAGGAGTCCTAGAATATGTAACCCATTCTCTTGGCCAGTCAGAGTTTGCCAATTGTTTCTGTTCATCTGGCACCAGTTATATTGTTTGAGTTTGCTCAGCGGTAGACACCTCAAGAAGATTCATGGAGTGATGGACTCATCTAACTATATGCTTATCTGTGCTTAATGATGTCCAGGGCAAAAGGAAGGCTTCCAAATAGTAGGGCCAGGTAAAGTTTATTTTAGTATTTTTCTTAAAAGATTCCAACATAATTTTCTCAGGAAAAGACATAAAATGAATCATAATGCTGAAAGTCCCCAAGAATGCAGCACCACAGAGACTAAAACCCCAAACTGAGAGATACAATGGCAGGAATTGCAGAATTAGACTCAGCTCTCTGGAACTGTGTCAAACAGCTGTGCTGGCTTCATGACTCTTGCCATTTTCAGTGGATAGGGCTGTGTCAGTGCTCCACAGACAAGGTTATGATAGGAAAATAGCAGTCTGCATCCTGTCTCCTGTATCTACAGAGTACACAATATGTCTGATACAGAAAGAGAATTTGCACTCAGAGCAAATATATAAACTCATAAGTCAAATAGAGCTATGAAAAATGTAATATGTACATATAGTGTATAATATAAGATTGACCCATACACTGCTTCTTACCAAAATGAAAGACCATTAAATCCATAGGAAGTGCATGAAATAAATGAGTTAAGAAAAGAGAAAAAAATGAGTATTTATTATCCATGAGCATGTTCAATGTCCACTTATGTGTGCTTGTATGTACATGGGCACAGGGCCACTTACTGGAGCATCAGTAAGTCCATTAGTCCTGTTAGTCCATTGGGTCCTGTTAGTGACCCAATGCCTGAGCCTGAGTCACTCCCTCCAAGAGATCTCAGTTGCCAATAGGGACTCATTTTGAAAAAGAACCTCCTGACTTCCTCTCAACTTAAAGAAGGGATATTGTCTGGTTTTAAGTTGTTAGGTCTTCTGTTCTGCATTCATAGACACGGTCAGTTCATATGTGCAAGTGTCCTCTTGTATCATGAACACACTCTTGCTGTAGTCATCCCTTCCCTCTGGCTCTTACAATATCTCCTCTACACCTTATGAATCCTGAGCCTTGAGAGGAGATTGTGGAAAAGAGATGTCCTATTTAGGACTGACAACTCCTTCAATGTTCATTTCTGCATGGTGATCTGTTGATGCTTCTTTTAAACTAGCTACCTAATACAAAAACAAGCTTCTCTGATGAGTGTTGAGAGATGCAATAATCTATCACAAGTGTGGCTGTGATTTGAGATCAGGTGTTAGGATAGCTCCACTGTGGCTCATCTCTTTCCATAGTTCTTCTTTTATTTACCTTTCTTTTCCACATGTGGCTTTTTTTGTTTTTCTTTTTTTGATGACATTGTGCTTTATTAACCTTAAATTTTTTAAATGCTTCCACATGTGTTTTAAGATTGATGTTGTTAAAATCACATTACTGAAATTTTTATTGCAACCACACTGACTCTATAGAAGACTTTCAAATATTTAATCACTTTCATTGAACATAATTTTTCTAATGACTGTAAGGCTTATAAACCAAGCACTGAGATCGTTACTGCAATTGTTTCCCTATTTTGATGACATGTTTCTTTCTTTGGTTTCATGTCATGTGGAGGAACAATTTTGGCTCACTGCCATACATCACTTGGAGCTGCTTTCAGGAAAGTAGAAAAGATTATAAAATGTGGGAAGCAAAGAAAATTTATATAGGAAGTTCATTATCTTGTGTTTGATTGTTTCACTCCCCTTATCTTTCTTCACCAGGAAGTTAATATAAAGAAAGGATCAGTGTGCAGGCATCTACCATTGTACTCCCCCTTCAGTAGAGAAGTTAAATGAAAACTCACACACAGTTGAAGAATGGAATGGTCTTCTTTCTGACAGAGTAGGTTGGACCTGACTACCATTCATTTTTGCAGTTAGATGAAGAAGAAAGCATGGGGAACATTACTAAAATACAAGTGGATAGTCATCTGTCAGAAGAGGTTTCCAGATGAATAATAGCCAAGCAACAGTACTGCTGTAAGAGTGTCCTGTATGCTCACCTGATAATTTCAGCATATCAAGAACTCATTGTTTAAACATTGATCATAAAATGATGTTTAGCTAGAGAGTAAATACTTTTCAATTGAAATAATATTAAGACAAATTATAAAATTTCTCCACCAATATAGACAACCCAGTGTTGTCTAGGAATTCTTGACACCCTGATATCCAACCACATGGATCACATCTGAAAACAAAATCATGTCATATGTACAACTAGAGATAAGATCAGTAATATTTTAGGATTTATGAAACTAAAACCAAGAGGCTATGATTTCCAATAAGAATTCTTAAGTTCTTTATATATTTTGGAAAACTAGCCCTCTGTCAGATGTGGAGTTGGTAAAAAAATACATTGCTAATGTTTTGTCCTATTAACAGTGATTTTTTTTTTTACCTTTTAAAACCTTTCAGTTTCATGAGGTACCAATTATTAATTGTTAATCTTAGTGCTTCTGTGATTGGTGTTCTTTTCAGGAAGTTGTCTCCTGTGACAAGGCATCAAAGCAATTAGCCACTTATTCTCACATAAGGCCAGTGTATTTGATTTTATGTTGAGGTCTTTGATTCTTTTGATTCTTTTATTTGAGGTCTTGGGCTTGAGTTTTGTGCATGATAGGTATATATCTATTTGTATTCATCTACATGCTCACATTGAGTTACACAGCACCATTTCTTAAAGATGCTTTCTTTTTTCCATTGTATAATTCTGGCTTCTTCATCAAAACTCAGGTGTCCATAAGCATGTATATTTACTTCTGTGCCTTTGATTGGATTCCATTGACCAACCTGTGTGTTTTTAAGCCAATATCATGTGGTTTTTATTGCTATAGCTTTATGGTAGCTGATAGTGATACTTCTGAAAGTTCTATTATTGTACAGAATTGTTTAGCTATCTTGAGTTTATTGTTTTCTACATTTGAAGTTGAGTATTGTTCTTTCAAAGTCTGTAAAGAATTGTGCTGGAGTCTTAATGAGGATTGCAATGAATCTGTAGGTTGATGTTAGTAAGATGTCCAATTTTACTATGTTAATCCTGCCTATATATTAGCATGGCAGGTCTTCCAAATCTCCAAATTATTCTTCAGTTTCTTTCTTCAAAGAACTTTGACTTCTTCCTTCTGTCTTCTTGATCTCTAGTTGTTTTATTGTTCTAGCTAGATCAAGTACTATATTGGATATATATATGAAGAGAGTGAATAGCCTTACTTGTTCCTGATTTTATTGGAATTGTTATCAATTTCTCTCTATTTAATTTGGTGTTGGCTCTAGGCTTGCTCTACATTGCCTTTATTATGTATAGGTATGCCCCTTGCATACCTGATCTCTCCAAAACTTTTATCATGAAATACTGTTGAATTTTGTCAAAGGCCTTTTAAGTACCTATTAAAATGATCATATATATATTTTTTATTTTAGTATGTATATGCAGTGGATTACATTGGCAGATTCTTATATGTTTAACCATCCTTGTATCTCTGAGAGGAAGCCTAGTTAATCATGTTACATGATCTTTTTGATGTGTTCTAGAATTCTGTTTGTGATATTTTTGAGTATTTTTGCATCAATGTTCATGAGGGAAATTTGTCTACAACTTTCTTACTTTGTTGAACCTTTGTGTGATTTGAGTATCTAGGTGACTGTACCCTCATACAAAAATGAAATTGGCAATGTTCCTTCTGTTTGTATTTTATGGAAGAATTTGAGGAGTATTGAGATTAGCTCTTCCTTTGAAAATCTGGTAGAATTCTGAGCTAAAACTCTCTATCACTGGGCTTAATCCCTTGTATTGATAGACTTTTAATAACTTCTATTTCCCTAGTAGTTATAGGTTTATTTAAATTATTTTTCTGATCTTGATTTAACTTTGGTAAGTGATATCGATGTAGAAATTTGTCCATTTTTTTTAGTCTTTCCAATTTTGTGGAGTACATGTTTTTGAACTATGACCTAAAGATATTTTGGATTTCCTCAGTTTCTGTTGTTATGTCTCCCTTTTCCATTCTTATTTTGTTAATTTGGATATTGTATCCCTGGTTCATTTAGTTAGGTTATATAAGGGATCATTTATCTTGTTAATATTCTTAAAGAACCAACTCTTTGTTTCATTGATTCTTTGAGTTGTTTTCTATGTTTCTATTTTATTGATTTCAGCCATGAGTTTGTTTCCTGCCATTTACTCTTCTTCAGTGTGTATGTTTCTTTTTTCTAGATCTTCCTGGTGTTCTACTGAATCCTTAGTATGAGATCGCTCTAATTTCTTTATGAATGCACTTTGTGCTATGAACTTTCCTTTTAGCGTTGCTTTCATTTTGTCCCATAAGTTTGCATATAAAGTGCATTTCCTTTTGTTGAGTTCTAAAAAGTCTTTAGTTTTTTTTCTTATTCCTTTTTTAACCTAGTGGTCATTGAGTACCGAGTTGTTCAGTTTTCATGAGTTTGTAGGCTTTCTGTTGTTTCTGTTGTTTTTGAAGACCAGCTTTAATCCTTGGGGTCTGATAAGATAGAAGGGTTATTTCAATTTTCTTCTATATATTAAGACTTGCTTTGTGGGCAAGTATTGGTCTGTTTTATAGATGGTTCTATGAGATGCTGAAAGGTATATTCTTTTGTGATTGGGTGAAATGTTTTGTAGATGTCTATTGGGTCCATTTGAGTCATAACTTCTGCTAGTTTTTGTTTGCACGACCTGTCATTTCTTGAGAATAGGGTGATGAAGTATCCCAATATTACTGTGTGGAGTTGGATGTGTGATTTAAGCTTTAGTGATGTTTCTTTTATGAATGCAAATGTTTTTGCATTTAGGGCATATATATTCACAATTGAGACATGATCTTGGTGGATTTTTCCTGTGATAAGTAGGAAGCTGTCCTTTTCTATCTCTTTTGATTAATTTTTGTTGAAAGTCTATTTCATTAGATATTAGAATGGCTACACCAGCCTAGTTCTTGTGACCATTTCCACGGAAAAATCTTTTTCCAGCTCTTTACTCTGAGGTAATACTATCCTTGATGTTGAGGTGTGTTTCTGGAATGCTGCAAAAGGATGGATTCTGTTTTCACACCCATTATGTTAGTCTGTTTATGTTTTATTGTGGAATTGAGTTCATTGATGTTTAAAGTTGTTAATGACCCATAATTATTAATTCTTCTTGTTTAAATATTGGTGATGGTATTGTGTGTGTTTATGTGTACATATACAAATGAATATCCTAGTAATGAAAGAATAATGGATTTTCAGATAGAGCCACATGCTAGAAATCTCTGCTATCTACACACCAGCCTTGTGAACATGGTTATCAGATTCCTACATTTCTTTCATCTTCCTAAACACTTGAAATTTACACATTTGTCACCTATGTGGCTCCACCGAAATGACAGAAATACAGACTTCCTGGATAAGAAATAGAGGCATTAGAAAGCCATAAATACTGAGCAGATGTAAAGGCACTAAGCAGGATCTGCATAGCCAAGGAAACAATCACCAGAGTTAGTAGACATAGAAAGATGAGTGGACATGTTTCCAAAGTGTCTGACAGCAGTGTATATACCCTGAAAGAAGAAGAAACTGAAATTGCCAACAGAAGAAAGACAAACAGTCCACCTAGACACACTTTGGAGGCAAGAGCAATAGTGACTCTAATGTTCTCCTACATAGAAGGGCTTTTCATAATAATCTAAAATAGTATAATAACTATTTCTTGTCATTAATTGAATTAAATTGATTTATAATTTACAAAATGAGTAAAAAAAAAAAGTATTTGAAGTCTGCAGACAAACAGAAATGATTGTGCAGATCCCTAGCTGCTGTGAGGTGATGCTAAAAAGCCAGAACTGCTTCTATTGTGATTTGATACAAACATTGTGTATGGTGCTAAAAGATATTACAACATCCTATGTGTAATTATAAACATTACATCCCTATTAAAGTGATTATAAAAGTTTCTATGATTATAGTACTACTCATGTCATAGGATTTGAGATACTAAGCATTTGAAATACAAAGTTCAGATTCTTGTATTCTGCATCTTGGATATAAAATGTCACTGGAGATTCCCTGTGTTGGGGGTTGGTACTCGGGAAGAAAAGTTCACAGAAAACTTGAGCCTTTATAACATCATCAAGGAGCAACTTTATCAATGAAAACTCATTGATTATTTCAGATGAGTAGACCATTAGGTCATGAGCCTTTGTAATAGGAAGGTTATGGAGCTTTATCTGAGAGACTCACTTTGTCTCTTGGTCTGCTTCTTGGTCATGATGAATTAAGTAACTTTGTGAGCACATGCTTTTCCAAATATGAAATGGATGTAGAAATCCATAGAGTTAATGATTTAAAATTGTGAGACAAAATAAATAAAAAAATTTAGTACTGTGATTTTTAATTTTTTATTGCTTTTCTATATGTTTGAGTGTGCTTGTGTGTATGCATGTTTGTGGGTTTGAATATTTGTTTCTATTTTGAAAGATGTCTTGGTGAGTGTGTGTGTGTGATTATGTGAGTGTTTGTGCATCTGTGCCTTGATTGCCTTTGCGTACAAGTTGTCTATATGTGTGAGCATATGTATAGAAACTGTAAATGTGTGATTTTTGTGGGTATGTGTTTGCATGTACATGTGTGCATATAAGTATTGTGTGTTTGAGTTTGTGTAGCATGTATGGTGTAATCAATGTGCATTCATCTACGTGCATAAATGTGTGCATCTGTGTGTCTGTGTGAGTGTGTGTGTTTATGTGTGAATGATGGTGTGTATATGTGTAATAATATGTGTATTAGTTTGTGCCTATTTAGAAATATGTGAATTTGTGTTTCAGTGTGTGTGCCTCAGTATTTAAGAATGTATGTCAGTATTTCTGAGTAGTATGTGTATATGTGTGGAATTGTGTGTGAGAGTGTATATGTCTGGTAGTGTGTGTAACTATGTGTGCACAAGTGTATGAGAGTATGTATCTGTGTGTGTATGATTGTATGAGTGGATATCATTAAGATTAAGTGTGTGGATATATATGACGCTGCATGTGAACATGGGTTTCTGTGCATAGATGCATTGAATGTGAGTGAGCAGGGACAACTTTGGCACATTGTGAGTGTGGTGGACAGAGGCAACCTTTCAGGCATTTGTTGTCTATTGCAACAATGGGTTACAGGAAGCAAACTCAGCTCATCAACCTTGAAATGGAAGCCATTTTACAAACTGAATGCTCACAACAGCATGACATCATCAGATAAACAGCTAATGTGAAATTATTACTAAATTAATGGTTTAGAAAAATAATTAAAACTATTAATAAAAGAAATTTAAAGAAGCCAATTTTTAGCCTTGAAACACTGAACATTAAATTAGAAACAATAAATTAGGATCATACATTAGATTATACTTTAAGTAACTGTGGAGTTGATATAAATACTAACAAAAGTTGATTGTAATATAAAATTCAGTAACTTTTAAATACAATGTATAGATAAAACTTGTCTTATATTATGTATGGAAATTTCAATCATTGGATGAATATCTGTGTTGTAATAGTTAGTGGCAAATCTATTAAAAAGATAAAAATTTGTAAAATACCCCTATTGAAATGAAAGGTGAAAGTGAAAGAAATAATTAAGACAAAAAAGTTGAGAAGAAAAGTCCAGATGCAAGAAGAAAATGAGTTAAAGAAAGTGAAGAAAGAATTAGAAAGAGATGAGGGAAGGCATTCAGAAAATAGAAACTACTAGATTTCACTATTTAAGACATTTACTCCAGATGATCTTCAGAGAACCTAGAGGGAAGGTTCAGGACCACAAGGCCTAGAGTACCAGCAGCATCTGCAAGATCCACAATGGCTAGGTCCTATGCTTTCCTCATAGTCCTGGTGGTGGTGAGCTACTGGTCAACCTGCTGTCTAGGATGTGACCTGCCTCAGACACATAATTTCAGGAACAAGAGAGTCTTGGCACTCCTGGCACAAATGAGGAAACTCTCCCCGCTCTCCTGCCTGAAGGACAGAAAGGACTTTGGATTCCCCTTGGGGAAGGTGGATGCCCAGCAGATGCAGAAGGCTCAAGCCATCCCTGTCCTGAGAGAGCTGACCCAGCAGATCCTGACTCTCTTCACATCAAAGGACTCATCTGCTGCTTGGGAGGACACCCTCCTAGACTCCTTCTGCACTGGCCTCCATCAGCAGCTCAATGTCCTGCAAGGCTGCCTGATGCAGCAGGTGGGGGTGCAGGAACCTCCCCTGACCCAGGAAGACTCCCTGCTGGCTGTGAGGAAATACTTCCACAGGATCACTGTGTACCTGAGAGAGAAGAAACACAGCCCCTGTGCCTGGGAGGTGGTCAGAGCAGAAGTCTGGAGAGCCCTGTCTTCCTCGGCCATGTTGCTGGCAAGACTGAGTGAGGAGAAGGAGTGAGTCCTGAACCAAAGTGGAGAAGACTCCCCTGGACTAAAACACTTCATCTCATGTTACAATCTCTCCTTTAAAAACTCTCATTTATTTTGGTATGAATACAAACAACCTGCCTAAATGTTTCAGCAAAAATGTTCAAAGTCTGTCTATATGTAAAAACATTTGTTTCTGCATCCATTTGGTCATATTTATGTATTTATTTATTTGACTATTAAAACAATTTAATGTATTTATGATAAATCTTGCCATTTTATATTTTCTTAATGTAGCAAACCATTATATGTAATTAAATTATTTTATATTCAAACAAATTTGCCTTATAAGGCACTTTTGCTTAGTTAATTTGGTATCTCTTTAAGAGTTGCCAAAGTTTTTAACATTATAGTCTACACTTTAATAATTATACAAAGAAACAATGTCCAAAAACAAACCAGGCACATGTGTACACTAAAGCTTTGCCTCTATTTTCTCCAGTATATATTATTCTTCTGGATGTAGAAACAGCATGCTGTTTCTTGCTCCTGACATAATGTGTTTTAGTCCTCTTTCCCTAACATTCCCAATATTAAACTTCTATCAGGGTTTCCTGACTTCTGCATCAATCATCTATTCTTATCGTCAATGAGTTTGGGGTTCTTAATCTGAGTGAGAACATAAACAATAATGCAAATAGATCAAGAAAAATGACTGGCCTGCCTATATAGCAGAGACAAATATACCAAGAAGAAACTGGGAATCAGACTCACTCATAATAGCTTCACGAACCAGCCCTTGGAATAAATGTCACCAGGGATGTCAAATACCTCTATAATTAATCCTTTGAAACAACACTGTTTTCTCTCAATTTTACTGACTTTTCTCCTCCTTTCCCATGTATTCATTCTTCTGCTCCTCTTCTTCATCACAATAGTCATTATCTTCCTCCTCCTTCTTTTGCTTTTCTTCCTCTTATGCCATCTGCTTTTGGTTCTTCTTCTTGGTCCTTCTAGTTGTGCATGGTACAGCACCATCTCCTGGAGCATGGGTAGCCTCTCTCAGGGGCCCCATCCCTGAGGATAATTGAATCTCTGTCTCCCAGCACTCATCAGTTGCCATAGTTCCTCAGATAGAAGTGGAATTAACCTCCATTTTCCAATCTGATACTTTGTCTGGCTTGGTCGTGTTCATTCAGTTATAGCCACTCTCAGTTCACATGAGTAACTACCCTGTTGCATCCAAGAACACAGCTTTGCTGCAGTCATCCACTGTCTCTGGCTCTTAACAATTCTTCTGCTTCCTCTTCTGCAATGATCCCTGCAGCCAGGAAATAAACCTTTTATGCCAATTGTGGGTCTCTGTGTTTATTGGCATGGACTGCAAGAGCTTTGTGTGGTAAAGGTTGGTTAATGCAATAACTTTATCTTAGACGTAAGCTGTAATTTCAGATCAGGTATTGTTACATTAGGAATAAAACACTATTTTAGTCTTTGGTATCTACATAGTTCCATTTGTATTCTAAACGTGATACATCTCGGAGAAACATTGTTGAACATTTTATTTGGATTACACTGACACTGAGCATCACTTAAAAATATAGTCAATTTCATGACACTATTTTATTTAATTACCATAGATGTTCTCCATTTTATCTTAGTAGCTAACATTTTTGCTACTACTTCGTCATTTGAATGATACATCAGTTCCTTTTTTAGTTTTGATTTCAAATGACATTGTATTTTTTTGGTTCAGTGCCACAAACCAACATCGGGTTTTTCTTTCTAGGAAAGTAGAAAAAAGAAATAAAACAGAAGTGGAGATTTTTCGAACCAATACCTCAGGAAAGATGAAAGAGTAAATGGAAAACTACAGACAGTTGAAACACTGAAAACCCTTGCTGTCTGTCAGAACTTCCTGAATATCTCAGCCATTATTGGACACTCAGTATTAGTCACTGAATTCAATATTTAATAATAATTCACAACTGACAAATACTATATAGGGATAAGTTTCCTAGATTAAAACTGAAATTACAAATAAAATTTTATATTATACATGTACTGTGTGTATAATATATAATAGCAGTACATACTATGTATAATTATGTATATATTTGCACACACATAACTTTCTCTCTGAGAGGATCCCAGTACCCCCTGTTTTCCCAGACCTCATCTTCAGTGTCACTGCCCTTCCTTTCCCCTCCTCGATGCAGAAAGCCCCAGTGCCCGCTCCTCATTCTCTCTTCATTACCTAGTTCTCTTCACTGTGCAACTGCTTTCTATTAAATCTTGACTCCTGACTGAATTTTTCCTAAAAATGCATACACACTAAAAGATGATACAGTTCAAGGTTTCAAAGAAACTCTCATACAAGAAAATTTCCTACTGTTTTTGGAACTTAGAGTATGATTTTCTAAGGAGCTAATGTTGACTATGTCCAAGAAATGGAAAGAGAGAGAGAGAGAGAGAGAGAGAGAGAGAGAGAGAGAGAGAGAGAAGAGAAGGAAAAAGGGAAGGTCGAAGAGGGAGGGAAAAGAGAGGGAGGATTGATAGAGAGAAAGTTGGTTCTCTACTGCAACTGTAGGTTCCAGGAACCAAACTTAGGTCATCAAGCTTAATAGCAAGGCTTTTTACACATTAAGTTCTTGTGCTGACATGACAATGATTCGATACATACCTAATATACAGTGATCATTAAATTAACCTTTTATATAAATTTATATTATAATTAATGAAGACAACATAAAGAACTCAATTTTAGAACTTTACCTACTGAAAAATTTTAAAGTATACAATTATTTCAATATATTTTAATTTAAAACCTTACATTATACCTTACATTATGATTTAAATGGTTTTGTCAAAGATGTATATAAAAATTAAGTGTAAAATAAAGTTCAATAAATTTTATAAGAAATTTTTACAAGGAATTTTGTCTTTAAAATAGATGTGTAAGCTGGCTGATCCTTTGGGCTGGGGCAGACACAGAGTTGGTCTGCTCCTGTGGAGATACTGAATCCTGAGCCATCCTAGAGGAGCCACTGCACTCAGAGCAGAAGGATTTCCAGATCCAAGAGGTGGCCTGAGTCCCAGGAGTTCTTCCATCCAGGAGATTAGGAGCATAAGACCACAGAGACATCTGGACTCTGAGGAGTTCTGCCACAAGCAAGATAACTGGAAATAGAGACTCTAGTCTTACACAGTGAGGGCAGGTAAAGCTAGAGTTAACCAGATGGCGAATGGCAAGCACAAGAACATAAGCAACAGAAACCAAAGTTTCTTGGCATCATCAGTACCCAGTTCTCCCAATATAGCAAGCCCTGGACACCCACCACACTGGAAAAGCAGGATTCAGAATTAAAATCACTTCTCATGATGATAATAGAGGATTATAAGAAGGAATTAAGTAACTCCCTTAAAGAAATACAGGAGAGTACAAGTAAACAGGTAGAAGCCCTTAAAGAGGAATCACAGAAATTCCTTAAAGAAATGCAAGAAAACACAAAGAAGGAATTAAACAAAAACATTCAGGATCTGAAAATGGAAATAGAAACAATAAAGAAAGCTCAAAGGGAGACAACCATGGAGATAGAACACTTAAGAAAGAGATCAGGAGTCATAGACGCAAGCATCACCAACCGAATACAAGAGATAGAAGAGAGAATCTCAAATGCAGAAGATACGGTGGAAAATATTGACACAGTTGTCAAAGAAAATGCAAAATGCAAAAAACTCCTAACTCAAAACATCCAGGAAATCCAGGACACTATGAGAAGACCAAACCTAAGGATAATAGGTATAGATGAGAATGAAGATTCCCAACTTAAAGGGCCAGTAAATATCTTCAACAAAATTATTGAGGAAAACTTCCCTAACATAAAGAACAAGATGCCCATAAACATACAAGAAGCCTACAGAACACCAAATAGACTAGACCAGAAAAGAAATACCTCC
>NW_021604670.1:6543905-6566676 GCF_004785775.1 Grammomys surdaster
GTCAGGGAAATGCAAATCAAAACAACCCTGAGATTCCATCTCACACCAGTCAGAATGGCTAAGATCAAAAACTCAGGTGATAGTAGATGCTGGTGAGGGTGTGGAGAAAGAGGAACACTCCTCCATTGTTGGTGGGACTGCAAGATGGTGCAACCACTTTGGAAATCAGTCTGGCGGTTCCTCAGAAAATTGGACATAGCATTACCTGAGGATCCAGTTATACCACTCCTAGGCATATACCCAGAAGATGCTCGAACATATGCTCAACTATGTTCATAGCAGCCTTATTTATAATAGCCAGGAGCTGGAAAGAACCCAGATGTCCTTCAACTGAGGAATGGATTAAAAAAATGTGGTACATTTACACAATGGAGTATTACTCAGCTATTAAAAATAATGACTTCGAGAGTTTCCTAGGTAAATGGATGGAACTAGAAATTATCATCCTGAGTGAAGTAAGCCAATCACAAAAGAACACACATGGTATTCACTCACTGATTTTTGGATATTAGCCCAAAACCTTGAAATGCCCAAGATGCAACTCACAGGCTACATGAAGCTCTTGAAGAAGGAAGACCAAGTGGGGGTGATTCGGTCCTTCTTAGAAGGAGCAACAAAATACTCAAGGGAGCAAATACAGAGACAAAGTGAGGGACAGAAACTGAAGGAGGAGCCATCTGAAGACCATTCCACCTGAGTATCCATCCCATGTGCAGTCACCAAAGGTAGATGCTGATGTGGAAGTCAGGAAGTGCATGCTGATAAGAGCCTGATATAGATGTCTCCTCAGAGGTCTGCAAGAGTCTGATATATTCAGAGGCAGATGCTCACAACTAGCCATTGAACTGATCATGGGGTTCCCGATGGATGAGTTAGAGTAAAGGCCATCGGAGCTGAAAGGGTTTGTGGCCCCATGAGGAGAGCAACAATACCAACCAACCACAGCTCCCAGGGTCTAAACCACCAGCCTGGGAGCACTTAGGGAGGAATCCATGGCTTCAGCTCTCTATATAAGAGTGAAGGGCCCTGCTGGACATAGGTGGAAGAAGAGATCCTTGACCTCATGAAGGCTGGACGCCCCAGGGGGTGGGAATTTGAGGGTGGGGAGGTAGGAGGGGGTTAGGTAGGGGTTACATCCACGGAGAAGAAGGAGGAGGGGTGAGGGGATAGGAGGTTCCTGGATGAGTGGGAGATGGGGTAAAGGGACAACGTATGAAATGTAAATAAAACATCCAATAAAAAAAATTTAAAAAAAGAATTAAAAAATAGATATGTAAATTTCTAACAAAGACTATACGTCATGAAACAGTTAATGAAAATTCTAAGTAGGAAAAGAGAACCTGTAAAACAGCTTTCAGAGGGGAGCAGTGAAAGAGGAAGCAATAGTGGAAACCAAAACAGTTCAGAAAGTAATGCCCAGACATAAACAGAGAATGAGTTAAAGAAAGTGAAAAGATAATTGGGAAGTAAGGAAAAAGATTTCTGGAAGTGAAAATTAGTATTTGCCCTATTTAAGACACATCCACATAGGATGGCCTTTAGAAAACCTAGAGAGGAAGGATCAGAACCAATCAGCCCAGAAGGCCAGCAGCATTGGCAACATTCACCATGGCTAGGCTCTGTGCTTTCCTGATGGTCCTGGCAGTGATGAGCTGCTGGTCAACCTGCTGTCTAGGATGTAACCTGCCTCAGACTCATAACCTCAGGAACAAGAGAGCCTTGATTCTCTTGGCACAAATGAGGAAACTCTCCCCACTCTCCTGCCTGAAGGACAGAAAGGACTTTGGATTCCCCTTGGAGAAGGTGGATGCCCAGCAGATGCAGAAGGCTCAAGCCATCCCTGTCCTGAGAGAGCTGATCCAGCAGGTCCTGAACATCTTCACATCAAGAGACTCATCTGCTGCTTGGAATGCAACCCTCCTAGACTCATTCTGCAATGACCTCCATCAGAAACTCAATGACCTCAAAGTCTGTTTGATGCAACAGGTAGGGATGCAGGAACATCCCCGGACCCAGGAAGACTCCCTGTTGGTTGTGAAGAAATACTTCCACAGGATCACTGTGTACCTGAGAGAGAAGAAACACAGCCCCTGTGCCTGGGAGGTCGTCAGAGCAGAAGTCTGGAGAGCCCTGTCTTCCTCAACCAACTTGCTGTCAAGAATGAGAGAAGAGAAATGAGTCCTGAGCTAAAGTTGAGAGGACTATCCTGGACTAGAACACTGGACCTCACTGCTCAGGCTCTGCCATCTCAAAACTGTCATTCATTTTGGCAATAATTCAAGCAAGTTGCTGAGATATTTCAACAACAATGAGCAATGCTGCGTCCAGCTGTAAAGTCCTTTGTTCTGCTTCCATTCAGTTTTATTTATTTATTTGTTTATTTATTTAATCTCTTATTATTTAACTGTTTATATGATGTAACATATATTGCATTATTATTTGGAATAGTTTTTCTATAAATAATTACTAAATGATTCATTTTTAAATTGTTCATTTTTTAAGTCTTTTTAAATTTTCAATGCTTATACTTTTATTCTACACTAAAGTCAATTATATACATGACCAGGCTGCAAAGTATTGTTGATTCATGTGACATCTCATAGTGTACAGATAAGAAGATACACTCATGACATTATTCTCATTCACTGATGGTAAAATCTTAAATTTTTCTTTTTACCACTGTATCATATTCTTCTGTATGTACAGCCAGCATGCTGTGCAGAAGTAAGCCAGAGTTCCTTGCTCCTTTTAACCTGTGTGAAGAGACTTGTAATGACTCTTCAAGACCAAGTTCTCAGCACAAAGAAGGTTTATTTGACCTGGAGAGACAAAGGGCAGAGAATAAGAGACAAAGACAGGCTATACAGAACTAGGGAGATGAAGAAGAAAACAAAGAAGAAGGTAGCAATTTTTGTCATGAGGATGGGGCACAAAGGACTGCCTCTGGACAGAAACAAAACAGACAAAGCCCATAGGCAACTGTCTGTTTATATAGATGAAAGATGAAACCTTGTGTTAGGAGAAGGTGTTTAATTTTGATTGAAGAGTTTGATTAGCACAGCAACTCGGTGGCTTTGGAATTTCTGATTTTCAGTTCTTTGATAGCTAGATCTTGGTAGTCAGCCTCAGGTGAATAAAGTAGCTGAATAAGGGAATGGCCCTTGGTGCCTAGCTTTATGAGTATAACCTGATGCTTTTCAGCAAGGAAGAGAGACTGGTGGAGAAGGGCAAGATGTGGCAGAGCCATGTTTGCCATGCTCAGGCTTGCTACAGTTTCTCCATTGTGACTTGATGCTCTTTGATCAACTCTTCCTCAGTCTTTAGCACCCTCTGAGTTCCCTGACTTTGGTTCCTATTATTCTACTCTCAACTTCTAGAAATTTAAATGTTTAGAATAACAATTATCAATGAAATCATGTTCACAGTATGAAACTACAGCACACTATAATAACTCTCCTGCCTATATAGTGCCAACTGACAAGGATTCTAAGAAGAAATCTGACAATCAAATGCTGTCAAAACAGTCTAAGAAATGTCCCTTGGAACAAACTTCACCAGGGATTTGAAATATGTATAAAAGGAGTCCTCTAGAACACCTCTATTCCCTCACAATTTTATGTGTTATCTTCTGTTTAAAAATTAAATTTGTGGTAAATTAATGCATATTTGCTATATGTTATGTACTGTGGAACACATGTAAACATTTTCACAAATGAACTAAAACAATGCAAGTACACTATTGACTTCTCTACTTTTGAACATTTTTTGAGTCATCTGTTGTATAGTTGGGGAGACACTCCAAGATGGTTTTATTTTATCATATAAATACATATCCATCTCTCCCTAGTCCTGCTTGGACTAGATGTCCCATGGTAAGGTGATACAAAAAAGGCACTCCCCTTCTCTGAGGGTAATCTGAAGGGGTAATAGGGGAAGTGATTTGTAAAAGTGGGACTGGCAAGAAAGGAGGGAGGAATATTGTGATCAGGATGTAAAGTGAGTGTAAAAAAACCACAAATTATCAGAAAAGATATATGCTGGTGTTCCTCAGCAAGGTACTGAACACTGTGACCTTCAAGATAGCCCCTTTACGCTGTGGGAATGAAGTTTGAAAATTTAAGTTCACGAATGTATAATTTCTCAACTATGCAAAATATAAGGATACAATATGAATTGTATGAGGAGATTTACAGACCTATAAGAAGAAAGTCAACTGCACTAATGTGCTAACTTGTAGAAAGATACAAAGGCAGGCAGATTGCTGAGCTAGATCCCACCCAGAAAGCTTATTGTCTGTGCTTACAAAGGTAGGCATATTTCTGAATTCATTTGCTATATTAAAAAAAAAGTGCTTGGAGTCTTCTAAGAATCAAGGGGGTAAGGTAAAATGCTGATTCATGGGATAATCAAAAGGGAGCCTATGGTAATGATTAAACTGATACATAAATAAAAGACTGGACTTTGGTCTGCAAGAGCTAAGCTATCTACACATCTATCTAAAAAACTAGCTCAAGTAAAACACAGAGCTGTCAGCTTGTACCCATAATTGACTTCAGGTAATTTCTTCTGCTGTTCCCAAACACTCCTTCCTCAGGACCCCTCTCCAGGCTGAAGATGGTTCTTGGCACAAGTCCATAATATTTGGCAACTTTAGAAAATATTATATTATCTGTCTTATTTTGGTGTGTTTAAAGTTTTGTATTTAACTCAATTTTATTCTAATTTGGATTATCAACCTAAAAACATCTTCTTAGACCTAGAATGTCTTCTTAAATCTTTCAGACCTTAAGCTTGTAGTAAGACTATGACTATTCTTTCATCAGAGACCTGAAAGTAAATATTACCTGAATATGCAGGAAACATAAGGATGAAGCATCCAAAATCAAATATACATATATATCTTCATATGTATAAAGATATATATATCTTCCCAATATTCTCTATAACATTGGAACATCTATCTTTAGCCTTTTGGCCCAATATATCTGACAGTTTTTTGTGAAGGAGAAATTGCAAAGTACTTGCTTACCATATCTTGGCAGAGCTTGACAATTGACTTCCCTGCAGCCATTTGTCCTTTCTGGACAGATTTGTCTATAGTTGAATCATAAGCATTTTCTTTGCAAAGTGGCTAGCTTGCCACAATTGAAGAAACTCCATAAAGGAGGTTATTGATGCTCATCATCTTCTTTGAAGTGGAATGGTGGTACAGTCAGGAATATACCTGTCTTATAGTAAAAAAAAAACTTTTATTAATGAAATAAATACCATATTCTGTGGATCATGAGGTTTTGAAGACCAACTATCTATAGTGTATCTATAGTATATCTGAAGGGTCAAACATTGTTTGATCTGAATAACCTTGAAAACACTGTATTGTAATTAACTAATATTAATATCTAATATTATGAGTTTGACTATCTATCTTGTATTTCTTAACTACCCCATTAGTTTGTAACTTGCATTTTTATCATCTCTAACAGTTTGCAATACCAACGTCAAAAACACTAGAACTTTATACTCTTTTAAAATTATGTAAGTGCATAAAAAACATTAAAAACATATACATTATGTATATAAAAATTAAACTTAATTTTATATCAATATATAAAATTCTATATTAATGTAAGATTATGGCTATAAGATGACTTTTGGTTTAAGAGTAGATTCAATAATTTACCCCATTTGCCTGATTTCTTACAATATTTCTATATCACATTTTTTTTCAACTCCCTTGTCATCCACTATCTTCCCTGGAGGGGTGAACAAGGAGCTGGGATGGATAGGATCCATGAGAATGCTGGAGTGTTACAGTTCATAGAAGAGAACTGATGTTTGGGCCTGTATGGTGCAAGTAGCTGAGGTCCTGAGTCTGTCATCAGCACTAGTGCCAGCGGTGGCATGAGGTGCCAATGGTGGCATAAGCTTGGCCAGCCAAGCAGGCCCAAGGTCCAGTGATAAATGGTTCAGGAGTGAGAACTCTTCCCCAAGTGTTACAACTCAATAAAGGCAGCCACCCTGAGATGATCCTTGGTGAAATAACTTGTATGCTTTATTCCATGTGAACAGTGACTACTTAAGCTTTGAGGAGTGGGGTGGGATTTAGAGGTAGGTGTTTCCTATTGGCCTAGTTTGAGATGTTAGTGATGCTCTATTTCCACAGGGAAGGACTCTAAGAATTGCAATATGTGAGTGACTTCCCATAGTCCTCTTAGTAATTATATGTCTCAGAGCAGGTATTGAAATGGATAGGGAGCAGCCGGACTACCTGATCTTTATTCTCTGAGATTCTTGGGGTCTGAGCTCACTCAGTCTTATCATTTCTTCTGTCTGGTGACATAGCCCACTTACCCTACACCCTCTTTCCCTTAGCTAAGAGTCACTTACCTGAGAAAAAAAGGATAGAAAGAAGGAAAGGAAAGATGGAAATATCCGAGTCTAAGTTTCCTACTTAGTTTTCTCCCTATCCAAGACCATAATTATTTGCAATCATCCCCTAAAATAACAACATATCTATAATTCATAAACTAAAGAAAACCTCCATCCCAAATTAAGGGATCGGGGTGATGGTTGTCTTAAAATTGCTTCCTGTTGAATTAGGGCAATGAATTCCTTTTTAGGAGGCCAAAAATTTGGGGAAATGGTTGACTCAAAAGAAAGCAGGCATCATTTGTTGTCCAGTATCTATGTGTTAAGAAAGTTCAGAACTTAACTGAAGTCTTGATTGGAACAGTCTGAAAGACTGGATGAACCAAAGTTATCTGGGATCAGTAGCCTTTCCTGAAGTTGTGCTAGAAGCAAGTATCCCAAGGAAATAGCATCTGAGGCTAGATCAGGCCTATCAGCATTCTTGAGGGTGGACCATGCCAGGCTTCTTCTTTGGTCCTCCATTCTACAATATACAAATCTTATAAACAATATATAGTTCTATTAAAAAATTGTGTGGAATGTGCAGGGTACACGATCAATTATGGATGATTTCCTGCTCTTCGTTTGAGCAGGTAAAAGACAATTGTCTTTCTTTAGAAGCTATTTTGGTCATATAATTGCAATGATATGAGAATAGCCCAACTTCAAGACAGATCTCATTTATGACATACAAAGAATGGCATGCAATAATAAGTTATGAGAACTCTGTAGCCAACAAGATTTATTAGTCATAGAAGCTGAAGTTTTGGTTGGAGACATTTTCCTGTCTTAGTTTCAGAGCTGTCTCCAACTGGAGGGATCAACAAAAACCTTTTCCTCTTTCCTATTAATACAAGCACAGAGTCTTTTCCCCAACACACCATGCCTTTTGCCAATCAGTTTGAAGTCATTATAACTATAGACTTATTTAACCCAGCAGTCCCTTTTCTATTTAGGTCTGCTCTAGTTTGACCCTTCTCAAATAGGATGTACCATATTAAAATAACCATTGAACTTATAACTAGCTTTATTTGATAATTTAAAATTATTACCTTCATCATCATCATTATTTATGAAGAGATAGTTTCTCTATGTAGCCCAGGATGAGTTGGATTTGCTCTGTAGATTAGGCTGGCCTCAAATTCACAAGAAACATTTCTGTCATTTCCTTTGCCTCCCAAGTATTGAGATGAAAGGTCTGGGTTTATTTTCTTATTATCTATGTACCCTTGAAAACATTTATATCAATTCTTGTAGAAGTTAAGCCTGGTTCTTCCTCCCAGCCCCATGATCCCAGGAGTAAGACTCAGACTCAAAATATATTTATAAATACATTGGCCATATAGCTAGGTTGTTTGACTAGATGGCAATACCAAGCATCCTGAAGGCACTGCTTGACAAAGTTCTGGTGCTTTGATAACCTGGACTGATCCTTCATGGCTATTGGTGGACATTTGCTACACACCTTTTGCTATACTTATGTTTCCATGGTTAAAGGCCTCTTTCCAAAAGCTAGATCTGGGGTACCAAAAAGCTAGTGTAAACAGGAATGAAATTTAATGAAAGTTTCCTGGGGAAAACATGCAGAAATTTGAGTCTTTCCTAAGAACTTATTACTTAAATAAACATTTAGATCATTAAAGAATATTGTTAGTAAGCATGAGGCAGGGGATTTGAGACGAATTGTTAAAGAAGAAAAACTTAGGAAAATTCTAGAAGCTGATAAACTGTCATTGAATGGCTAGGGTTTTTTTTATGTTTAACTTTAGGAACAAGGAATATATATGAATAGGAAAATATTTGAGTCATACAGTTAATGACAAGCCCTGTTACCTTCCTGAAGGCAAAAGGAAGCAGTTTTAGGAATCCTGAAGTTTTATTCTTTGCAGAATTGTAATAAAGATAGGAATCATGTTGAAACTAGGGATCATGATAGAGACACAGAGGAAGGCATCCTGGCTTAGACTTCCTGAGCTTACCTTCCTGAACAGACTTGTTAGACCAGAGTGTTCTGATAGACTGCCTTTGCTTAAGCAAGGGGCTGCCCAATATTTTAAGAATCAAAGAAAAAGTATGGTGCTTTTATGCCAAATATAAAAATATAGAGAGACAAAGGAAAGGAAGAATTATTAAGGGTCAGACCTGAACTTTTGTAGAAAGCCAAGTTTGACATAACAGGTAGGAGGAAATAACTTTTGATCTATTAATCTTATGTCAAACTGAAACAGAGTCAGAGTCACATGTCATCCTGTCTAGCATTTCTGTAACTGCAAGACTTTACAACACCAATCTTAAGGAAGAAGATATTGAGTTTAAAGAAAATTGATTTTTATCATCATGTTAATTTTTAGTTCTCATAAAATTGCTGTTTGCTTGCTTTGTTCCTCTTTCAATATTCTTATGTAATCAAGGGAGACTTTAGAAGAAAATGTATTTTGAAAAGCTGTGTGGTCAATGAATAAAATTTCTGAGGAAATGATTTTATGTATAAATAAAGCCTGAAAGAGTTACAGGTTGTCAGAGTAGGAGAAGCCATACTGAGATGCGCTCCCTTTCAGGCCTGTCTCTCGTGAAATGAATGATGTCCTGTATCTGATCCTTCCTTCTCTTCGCTGCTCTTGCATCCACCCTTCTCCGGGACCTGGCCTCAGTTGAGGCTGGTCCTCAGCAACTAGATATAACTTAAAATATCCCATTTACTCTAGCTTATGTTCTGGCACGTGCCTGGTTACCTGTGCTCAGGTACTGTTTGTCTTTCTCATCACTTCTTTCCAGTGAATTTTCCTGTCTCCTTCTCTCCCAGATTTCTTTCTGCTCTCATGCGCAACCTTCTATTTCCTGCCTAAGCTATAGGCTATAGTCCTTTGATATATCCATACAATGCATAAGATGATCTCCCTAAAATTCCCCTTTTTAGCCCAATAGAAGGCTGTTTTTCTTTCAAATGTAAATTGAATACAATTATAATAATTATAAAACAATTATGAAAATTATAAGGTATGATATACATTTAAAATTCCAGTATGGTCATATTGGCAACTCAAGAGAAATTATTCTATTAGCTATCCTATCCTGTCAAGTTTGGAGTTTTGTATCTAACTAAAATTTTATCCTAATTTGTATTACTATCCTAAAAATACCTTAGACCTAGAACATTCTCTTAAATCCTAAACAACTTAAGCTTATAGTAAGAGTATGACTGTCTAGTTTTAAACCTCATCAGAGACTTGGTAAGGAAATAAATATTACCTAAGTATCCAGGAAGCACAAGGACACAGCTTCTAAAACATTATAGAAATGACAGATACAGCTGACAGTCCCCAATATTCTCTATAACATCTATCTTTGGCATTCTGATCCAGAATATGATAGACCTCTAATGAAGCAGCAGTTATTAAGGACTTGCTTACCCTGTCTTGAGGAAGCTTGACAATCAACTTCCCTGAATCTGTCCTTTCTGGACATAATTCTGTCTGCAGATAAAGTTAGGGCATTTTCTTTGCTTACTGGGTAGCCTACCACAATTGAAGCTACTCCATATGGAGGTCTTTCAATGCTCATCATCTTTTTCCAAGTCAAATTGGATGGTGCTAGGAGCTGACATGTCTTCAATGTCAAAAAGGCCTTAAATTAATAAGAACATCTTGGAGTGCCATATTCTGTGAGTCCCTGAGATTTTTGAAGATCATCTATCTATTCATATATCTGAACAAGAAAATGTTGCCTGTCTCCAGATACCTATTATCCGCACAACCCTGGATGTATATTTTTGTGATAATCAAGTTAGTATCAGATGATATCATGAGTTTGATTGACTCTTTACTTGCATTATTACTTAATTATCCCAAATAGTTTGTAATCACAGCTATTAAAAGGACTAGGATGAAACCTTGCATTTTTAAATGAGTTGCATAGGCACAATGCCTATTTAAGAGTCGAAACACATATATTATATTGTAACAAAATTAATCTTAAATTTTGTATCAATATACAACGATCTGTAACAATATAACAAAATATAATCTTATTTCTGTATCAATATATAACTATAAAAATATACAAAATTTTGTACCAACTTAAGATTATCGAAAGTTTTGCTGGGTATAATAGTCTAGGCTGGCACCTGTGGTCTTAGAGTCTTCGATGCATCTGTCTAAGCTTGTCTGGCTTTTTTTTTCTTTTATTGGATATTTTCTTTATTTACATTTCAAATATTTTCCCTTTCCAGGTCTCCCCTCTGGAAACCCCCTATCCCATCCCCCTCCCCCGCCTCTATGAGGGTGCTCCCCCACCCAGCCACTTACTCCCACCTTTCTGCCCTGGTATTCCCCTACATTCCTACACTGAGGCATCCAATCCCTACAGGACCAAAGGCTGCTCCTCCCACTGATGTCCAACAAGGCCATCCTCTACCACATAAGCGAGCAGAGTCATGGACCCCCCCCTCCTGCCCCCAGCCATGTGTACCCTTTGGCTGGTGGTTCAGTTCCTGGGAACTCCAGGGGTTCTGGCTGATTGACAGTGTTGCTCCCCTCATGGGGCTGCAAATCCCCTCAGCTCCTTTAGTCCCTTCTCCAAGTCCTGCATCCGGGACCTCTCACTCAGTCCAGTGGTTGGCTGTGAGCATCCACCTCTGTATTTGTTTTTAAAGTTTCAGTTGAGAAGTTGGGATTAACTCTTGTAGGTCTTCCTTTGTATGTTACTTGGCCTTTTCCCCTTGCAGCTTTTTAATAATTTTTCTTTGTTCTGCATGTTTAGTGATTTGATTATGTGGCAATACAAGGGATTTCTTTTCTGGCTCAATATTTTTGGTTTTCAGTAAGCTTCTTGTAGCTTTATAAGCATGCCCTTCTTATGGTTAGAAAATTTTTTTCTATTATTTTGTTATAAATGTTTTCTGCCAAAGGCCTGACTGCTGCCTCACCATGAGGTGCAGTTGGGGGCACACACTGAGAGACCTGTTCTCCACCATACCATACAGTGAAAGTGAGTGGAAGAGACTCAAGAGTCCAGACCACCACCATGCAGCAAAGGCAAACAGTGGACACCAGAGGCCCACCTGCAACTCTGCCACACATAAGGGGCAGGTAGAAGACACCAAGAGACCTACCAGATGCATGGTCTGCTGGCACCTGGAGTGACTAGAATGTCTAAGTATGTGGTGGACAGAAGGGAGAGAAAGAGAACAGTTTGAGCACTATGAAGAGAGGTGGAACTGGAGAAGGACCATGAAGAGAAATAGCCTGTTGTGAATAGCTAGCCCTGACACCTGAAGCCATGATGAAGGCTTAGCCAATGTTGCCAACTGAGGGTCATGTCTGGGTCCTTTTCCATGCAAGAGCAGAGATCTTTGTTCATTTCCATGGCTCGTATTATCTACTAAAGACCATGTGGACATTCCTAGTCTGGGCTGCTGGTACCATGTTAGCATCCAAAGGCTGTGCAGAGCTGACCTCATTTATCTCCAGCTTCAGCACCTGAGGAAAGCAGGCCCTGCATGTCACCTGAGCAGCACTAGAGAGTTGGCCTTAATGGCAGTAGCACAGATGAGCCATCCTCAAGGGTATAAACATTGGAGAGATGTCCCTACCACTCATATGCTATTAGGTGGTAGGAGTGCAATGGGGATTCCTTCTCTCCCCTTGTCACCTGCAGCAGTTGGAAGAGTTGGCCCTGGGGTCAGGAAAGTGAGAGAGCAGGCCATGCACCTCACTGGTACAGTCCTCAGGAGAATGAGACTTGTGCCTCCCCTGGACAGCACAGTAGAGCTGGCCCTGATAGCAAAGGCACAGATCAGCCATCCCTGAAGTCATGAGAGCTGGAGAGTTGGAGAGCTGGGGCAGTCCCTAGCCAACTGCAGCACTTGGGATTTTCTTTATACCTCATTAGGACAGCACAGTGGAGTTGGCTCTGGTGGTGTGGGTGCAGGTGAGTTGGCTTCAGGTGACAAATAAAAGGGCTTTCCCTGCCTCTTGCAGGCTGAAGCACTGGATGAGCTAGTCTGGACAATTTTGGACAGCTCACCTTGCTGATATGGGTGTGGGAGAGCTGTCAGGCTGACCAACACAGCTATCACCCAGGTCCAGATCCAGGTCTTTGGCTCACCCACTCCAACATCTACCTCATCTATGAACTTCTGGAAAGCAGCAGTCCTGCAGATCCAAAGCTGTAGGATCTCCATGATACAGGACAGCCACAAGATATCTGAGAGGAGTTTTGTTGAGTATTGAGTATTGATAGTGTAGTGGAAACCAGAGGGTTCAAACCAGACCAATGACTCTTTGCAGTGAACATTTGCAAATAAAGATCTGTGAAAAAAGTATATACAGTGGGCACATGACACATTGCAGCTTCTGTGATGAGATTTTTAAAAGCTTCTTTTGTTTATATTTTTATTTTCTTTTGGATGGGTCACAAAAGTAGAAGACAGATACAAAGGAACAGGAGATGAGCGGGACTGAGGTTCATGATGGGACCCCCACAAAGAATCAATATACAGATAAAAATATGTTTTCTAGGTTTTCAAGCCAGGTTTTTTCTCTTTCCATTCCTATTATTGTAAGGTTTGATATTTTCATTATTTTTACGTATTTCATGGATGTTTGTGTCAGGAATTTTTTAGATTTAACATTTCCCTTGAATTATGCATCAATTTCTTCTATGGTATCTTCCATGCTTGAGGTTCTCTCTTCCATTGTTTGTATACTGTTCGTGATGCTTGCATCTGTAGTTTCTGTTAGTTTAACTAGATTTTCCATCTCAAAGATTCCTCCAGTTTATACTTTCTTTATTGTGTCTGTTTCCATTTTCAGGTCTTGAGCCATTTCCTTTACCTGTATGACTATTTCTTGGATTTCCTGAAAGGACTCATGCATTCCTCTCATTGTTTGTGTTTTACTGGATATCCTTAGGGGATGTAATCATTTCCTCTTTGAGGGCCTCTATCATCTTCATAAAACTGGCTTTAGGTCATTTTCATGTGCCTCAGCTGTGTTGAAATATCCAGGATTTGCTATAGTAGGATAGCTAGGCTTTGGTGATGTGGTATCGTCCTGCATGTCATTGATTGGGTTGTTATGGTGGCCTCTATTTCTATGAATTTGAGGTAATATTACGTTTAAGCACTGATTTCTGAGTTTATTTTTGTTGGATGGATGATTTTCCCTTGTTTCCTTTCTGTTCTTCCGGCCTGAGTGCCCTGTGGTTCTGGTGATCAACAAGTCCCTGTCTTTGCTTGGTTTTAGGGTGCCAGCATTGCCTCTGAAGTTCTGGGTTTCTGGAGTTCTGGGTTTCTGGAGTTCTGGTATCTGGCATGGCCTCAGGAGTTCTGGATACAGGTGTGGATTCTGGGGATCCACGTCCCAGCATGGCCTTTGGTAGGACAGAGAACATCCATCTGTGTTCTGGGCCAGGGAAGGGAGACAGCAGTTGAGGTGCTGTTGGGTGAACTGGCCTGGCTCTAAAGAGTGTTGGAGGATTATGGGAGGGGTCTTGACTGGGATTGCCTAATGGGATGCTGTAGAGCAATAGGCTTCTGCCTAAGTTGTGGGCCAAGATATGCAAAATTTTTTACTCAATGAGACCTAAAAATGGCATGAAAATTATTAGATGATCAGCTAATACACAGTGATTATTAAATTAATGTTTTATACGACTAGTTAACTAAAGTTAATGTGTGAAATTGGAAGAAAATAATTTTAGATGTTTGAAATTTTTAAAGTATGATTAAATCAATATCTTAAATTTAGAAAATTTTGATTAGCAACAGACAATAAATTATAATTTAAATAATTATGTAATTGATATAAACAAAAACAAAAATTGGCCTTTTGGCTGGTCTGCTCCTGTGAAAACACCATTTCCTGAGCCATCCTAGAGGAACCACTAAACTCAGAGCAGCAGGTCAGAACCCTCTCCTACTAACCTACGCCTCAGAGCTACAACTGGGAGCCTGGGACACTCAGGACCCATCAGCCACCCATTCCCCATCCCTCTGGAATATCACTCCCCTTCCACCCCTCACTTGGTCCTTTTGGGTGGGGCAGACACCTAACTGGTCTGCTCCAGTGAAGACACCATATCCTGAACCATCCTAGAGGAATCAGTGTACTCAGAGCAGAAAAAAAACCCACTGCACTCAGGGTATCAGGATTTTAGGATCCCAGAGGTGGGCTTGAGTCCCAGCAGTTCTCCTACCCAGGAGCTCAGGATCACAAAGACATCTGGAATCTGAGGAGTTCTGACACAAGAAAGGTAACTGGAAAGACAGGCTCCACTCAGAGACAGTGAGTGCAGGTAGCACTAGACTTAACCAGATGGTGAAAGGCAAGCATAAGAACATAAGCAACAGAAATCAAAGTTACCTGGCATCATCAGAACCCAGTTCTCCCACCATAGCAAGCCATGGGCACCACATCACACCAGAAAAGCAGGATTAAAATCACTTCACATGATGATGATAGAGGACTTTAGGAAGGACATAAATAAATCCCTTAAAGAAGTACAGGAGAACACAGGTTAAACAGGTAGAAGCCCTTAAAGAGGATACACAAAAATTCCTTAAGGAATTTCGAGAAAACACAACCAAACAGGTAAAGGAATTAAACAAAACCATCCAGGATCTAAAAATGGAATCTCAAAGGGAGACTATCTTGAAGATAGAAAACCTAGGAAAGAAATCAGGAGTTGTAGACACATCACCAACAGAATACAAGAGATAGAAGAGACAATCTCATGTGCAGAAGATACCATGGAAAACATTGACACAACTGTCAAATGCAAAAAGCTCCCAACCCAAAACATCCAGGAAATCCAGGACACAATGAGAAGACCAAACCTAAGGATAATAGGTATAGAAGAGAGTGAAGATTCCCAACTTAAAAGGCCACTAAACATCTTCAACAAAATTATAGAGGAAAACTTCCCTACCATAAAGAAAGAGATGTCCATGAACATACAAGAAGCCTACAGAACCCTAAATAGACTAGACCAGAAAAGAAATTCCTCCCATCATATAATAATGAAAATACAAAATGCACAAAACAAAGAAAAAATACTAAAAGCAGTAAGGGAAAAAGGTAAAGTAACATATAAAAGCAGACCTATCAGAATTACACCAGACTTCTCACCAGAGACTATAAAAGCCAGAGGAGCCTGGACTGACATCATACAGATCCTAAGAGAACACAAATGCCAGCCCAGACTACTATACCCAGAAAACTCTCAATCACTATGGATGGAGAAACCAAGATATTCCATGACAAAACCAAATTTACACAATATCTTCCTACAAATATAGCAAAGGGTAATTGATATAAAACTCCAACTCAAGGAGGGAAACTACAACCTAGAAAAAGCAAGAAAGTAATCTTCCAACAACCCCAAAAGAAGATAGCTACACAAACATAATTTCATCTTTAGTAACAAAAATAACAGGAATCCACAATCATTTTTCCTTAATATCTCTTAACACCAATGGACTCAATTCTCCAATAAGAAGACGTAGACTATCAGACTGGATACGTAAACAGGACCCAGAATTTTGCTGCATACAGGAAATGCACCTCAGTGACAAAGACAGACACTACCTCAGAGTAAAAGGATGGAAAACAATATTTCAAGCAAATGGTACCAAGAAACAAGCTGGAGCAGCCATTCTCACATCAAAATTGACTTTCAACCAAAAGTAATCAAAAAAGATAAGGAAGGACACTTCATACTCATCAAAGGAAAACTCTACCAAGATGAACTCTCAATTCTGTGCTCCAAATGCAAGGGTACCACATATATAAAAGAAACTTTACTAAAGCTCAAAGCACACATTGCACCTCGAACAATAATAGTGGGGGATTTCAACACCCCGCTCTCAGCAATGGACAGATCATGGAAGCAGAAACTAAACAGAGACACTTTGACACTAACAGAAGTTATGAACCAAATGGACTTAACAGATATCTATAGAACATTTCATCCTAAAACAAAAGAATATACTTTTTTTCTCAGCACCTCATGGTACCTTCTCCAAAATAGACCATATAATTGGCCACAAAACAGGCCTCTACAGATACAAAAAGATTGAAATAATCCCTTGCATCCTATCAGATCACCATGGATTAAGGCTGGTCTTCAATAACAACAAAAACAATGGAAAGCCCACATACATGAGAAAACTGAACAACACTCTACTCAATGATGACTTGATCAAGGAAGAAATAAAAAAGAAATTAAAGACCTTTTAGAATTTAATGAAAATGAGGACGCATCACACCAAATCTTGTGGGACTCCATGAAAGCAGTGCTAAGAGGAAAACTCATAGCTCTAAGTGCCCACAAAAAGAAATTGGAGACAGCATACACTAGCAGCTTGACAACACACCTGAAAGCTCTAGAATAAAAAGAAGCAAATGCACCCAAGTGGAGTAGACAGCAGGAAATAATCAAACTCAGGGCTGAAATCAACCAAATAGAAACAGAAACAACTATACAAAATATCAACAAAACCAAGAGTTGATTCTTCGAGAAAATCAACAAGATAGATAAGCCCTTAGCCAGATTAACCAGAGGGCACAGAGACAGTATCCAATTAATAAAGTCAGAACTGGAAAGGGAGACTTAACAACAGAAACTGAAGAAATTCAAAAAAAACATCTGATCCTATTACAAAGGCCTATACTCTAGTTCCATCCATTTACCTAGGAACCTCTCGAATTCATTGTTTTTAATAGCTGAGTAATACTCCATTGTGTAAATATACCACATTTTTTGAATCCATTCCTCAGTTGAAGGACATCTGGGTTCTTTCCAGCTCCTGGCTATTATAAATAAGGCTGCTATGAACATAGTTGAGCATATGTCCTTATTATATGTTCGAGCATCTTCTGGGTATATGCCTAGGAGTGGTATAGCTGGATCCTCGGGTAATGCTATGTCCAATTTTCTGAGGAACCACCAGACTGATTTCCAAAGTGGTTGCACCATCTTGCAGTCCCACCAACAATGGAGGAGTGTTCCTCTTTCTCCACACCCTCGCCAGCATCTACTATCACCTGAGTTCTTAATCTTAGCCATTCTGACTGGTGTGAGATGGAATCTCAGGGTTGTTTTGATTTGCATTTCCCTGACAACTAAGGATGCCGAGCATTTCTTTAGGTGCTTCTCGGCCATTCGAGTTTCTTCTGTTGAAAATTCTTTGTTAAGCTCTATACCCCATTTTTTAATAGGGTAATTTGGTTGTCTGGAGTCTAATTTCTTGAGTTCTTTGTATATATTGGATATTAGCCCTCTATCAGATGAAGGATTGGTAAAGATCTTTTCCCAATTTGTTGGTTGTCGTTTTGTCCTATTGACAGTGTCCTTTGCCTTACAGAAACTTTGCAATTATCATCCTGAGTGAAGTAAGCCAATCACAAAAGAACACACATGGTATTCACTCACTGATTATTGGATATTAGCCCAGAACCTTGAAATGCCCAAGATGCAACCCACAGGCCACATGAAGTCCATAAAGAAGGAAGACCAAGTGGGGGTGATTTGGTCCTTCTTAGAAGGAGCAACAAAATACTCAAGGGAGCAAATATGGAGACAAAGCGAGGGACAAAAACTGAAGGAGGGGCCGTCTGAAGACCTTTCCACCTGAGTATCCATCCCATGTGCAGTCACCAAAGGTAGATGCTGATGTGGAAGTCAGGAAGTGCATGGTGATAAAAGCCTGATATGGATGTCTCCTCAGAGGTCTTCAAGAGTCTGACATATTCAGAGGCAGATGCTCACAACTAGCCATTGAACTGATCATGGAGTTCCCAATGGAGGAGTTAGAGTGAAGACTGAAGGAGCTGAAAGGATTTGTGGCCCCATGAGGAGAGCAACAATACCAACCAACCACAGCTCCCAGGGTCTAAACCACCAGCCTGGGAGCACTTAGGGGGGGATCCAGGGCTTCAACTGAATATGTAAGAGTGGAGGGCCCTGCTGGGCATAGGTGGAAGAAGAGAACCTTGACCTCATGAAGGCTGGATGCCCCAGGGGGTGGGAATTTTGAGGGTGGGGAGGTGGGAGTGGGGAGGAGTAGATAGAGGTTACATCCACAGAGAAGAAGGAGGAGGGGTGAGGGGATTGGGGGTTCCGGGGTGGGTGGGGGATGGGGTAAGGGGACAACATAGGAAATGTAAATAAAACATCCAATAAAAAAAAAAACAAAGGCCTATACTCAACAAAACTGGAAAATCTGGATGAAATGGACAATTTTCTAGACAGATGCCAGGTACCAAAATTCAAACAGGAGCAAATAAACCATCTAAACATTCCCATATCCCCTAAAGTAATAGCAGAGGTCATTAAAAGTCTCCCCACCAAAAAAAAAAAAAAAAAAAAAGCCCAGGTCCAAATGGTTTTAGTGCAAAATTCTATCAGACCTTTCAAGGAAGACCTAATACCATTTCTCTTCAAACTATTCCACAAAATTAAAACAGAAGGAACACTACTCAATTTGTTCTATGAAGCCAAAATCATGGTAATATCTAAACCTCACAAAGATAGAGAACTTCAGACCAATCTCCCTTATAAATATCGATGCAAAAACATTGAACAAAATTCTCACAAACCAAATCCAAGAACACATCAAAACAATCATTCATAATGATCAAATAGGTTTTATCCTAGGAATGCAGGGATGGTTCAATATTCAGAAATCCATCAATGTAATCCACTATATAAACAAACTCAAAGAAAAAAACTGCATGATCATCTCACTAGATGCTGAGAAAGCATTTGACAAAATCCAACATCCCTACATGGTAAAAGTCTTGGAAAGATCAGGAATTCAAGGCCCCTACCTAAACATAGTAAAAGCAATTTACAGCAAACCAGTAGCCAACATCAAACTAAATGGAGAGAAACTTGAAGAATTCCCACTAAAATCAGGGACTAGGCAAGGCTGCCCACTCTCTCCCTACCTATTCAATGTAGTACTGGAAGTCCTAGCCTGAGCAATTAGACAGCAAAAGGAGGTCAAAGGGATACAAACAGGAAAAGAAGTCAGAATTTCACTATTTGCAGATGATATGATAGTATACTTAAGTGACTGTAAAACTTCACCAGAGAACTCTTAAACCTGATAAACAACTTCAGCAAAGTAGCTGGATATAAAATCAACTCAAATAAATCAGTAACCTTTCTCTACTCAAAAGAAAAACAGACTGAGAAAGAAATTAGGGAAAGGACACCCTTCACAATAGTCACAAATAGTATAATATACCTTGGTGTGAATCTAACCAAGCAAGTAAAATATCCTTATGACAAGAACTTCAAGTCCCTGAAGAAATAAATCGAAGAAGATCTCAGAAGATGGACAGTACTCCCATGCTCATGGGTTGGCAGGATTAATATAGTAAAAACGGCCATCTTGCCAAAAGCAATCTACAGATTCAATGCAAATCCTTATCAAAATTCCAAATCAATTCTTCCATAGAGATAGAAAGATCACTTTACAAATTCATTTGGAATAACAAAAAACTCAGGATAGCAAAAACTATTCTCAACAATAAAAGAACTTCTGGAGGAATCACCATCCCTGACCTCAAACTGTACTACAGAGCAATAGTGATAAAAACTGCATGGTATTGGTACAGAGGCAGGCAGGAAGATCAATGGAATAGAATTGAAGACCCAGAAATGACCTCACACACCTATGGTCACTTGATCTTTGACAAAGGAGCTAAAACTGTCCAGTGGAAAAAAAGACCGCATTTTCAACAAATGGTGTTGGTTCAACTGGAGGTCAGCATGTAGAAGAATGCAAATCAATCCATTGTTATCTCCCTGTACAAAGCTCAAGCCCAAGTAGATAAAGGACCTTCACATAAAACCAGATACACAGAAACTAATAGAAGAGAATATGGGGAAGACTCTCGAATACCTAGGCACAGGGGAAAAGTTCCTGAACAGAACACCAATGGCTTATGCTCTAAGAGCAAGAATTGACAAATGGGACCTCATAAAATTGCAAAGGTTCTGTAAAGCAAAGAACATTGTCAATAGGACAAAATCGCAACCAACAGATTAGGAAAAGATCTTTACCAATCCTATATTTGATATATACAAAGAACTCAAGAAATTAGACTCCAGACAGCCAAATAACCCTATTAAAAATGGGATACAGAACTAAACAAAGAACTCTCAACTGAGGAAACTTGAATGGCCGAAAAGCACCTAAAGAAATGTTCAAAATCCTTAGTTATCAGGGAAATGCAAATCAAAACAACCCTGAGATTCCACCTCACACCATTCAGAATGGCTAAGATCAAAAACTCAGGTGATAGCAGATGCTGGAAAGGATGTGGAGAAAGAGGAACACTCATCCATTGTTGGTGGATTGTAAGCTGTTACAACCACTCTGAAAATCAGTTGGTGGCTCCTCAGAAAATTGGACATAGTATTACCTGAGGACCCAGGTATATCACTCCTGGGCATATACCCAGAAGATGCTCCAGCATGTAACAAGGACGTATGCTTCGCTACATTCACAGTCTTATTTATAATAGCCAGAAACTGGAAAGAACCCAGATATCCTTCAACAGAGCAATGAATACAAAAAATGTGGTACATTCACACAATGGAATATTACTCAGCTATTAAAAACAATGAATTTGAGAAATTCTTAAGCAAATGGATGGAACTGGAAGATATCATCCTGAGTGAGGTAACCCAATCACAAAAGAACACATATGGTATACACTCACTGATAACTGGATATTAGCCCAAAAGCTCACAATA
This sequence comes from Grammomys surdaster, assembly GCF_004785775.1. Taxonomy (NCBI): domain Eukaryota; kingdom Metazoa; phylum Chordata; class Mammalia; order Rodentia; family Muridae; genus Grammomys; species Grammomys surdaster. Next base: position 6,565,083 of record NW_021604670.1, read on the forward strand.
TCCAAGATTCAACTCACAGATCACATGAAGCTCATGAACAAGGAAGACTTAAAGTGTGGGTGCTTTGGCCCTTCTTAGAAGGAGTAACAAAATACTCATGGAGCAAATATGGAGACAAAGTGTGGGACAGAAACTGAAGGAGGGTCTGTCTGGAGACTGTTCCATCTGAGTATCCATCCCATGTGCAGTCACCAAAGGCAGACACTGATGTGGATGCCAGGAAGTGCATGCTGACAGGAGCCTCATATAGCTGTTTCCTTAGAGTTCTGTCAGAGCCTGAAATATACAGAATGGGATGCTCACAGCTAACCATTGAACTGATCATGGGGTTCCCAATGGAGGAGTGAGAGAGAAGACTGAAGGAGATGAAAGGGTTCACAGCCCCATGAGGAGAGCAATAATCCCATCCAACCAGAGCTCTCAGGGTCTAAACCACCAGCCTGGGAGCACGTAGGGAGGGACCCATCGCTCCAGTTCTATATGTAGGGGAGAATGACAGTGTCAGGCATAGTTGGGTGAGGAAGTCCTTGGTCCCATGAAGGCTGGACGCCCCAGTGTGGGGGAAATCATGGGTGGGGAGGTGGGAGTGGGAGGGTGGGTAAGGGCATATCCTTGTAGAAGCAGAAGGGGGAGGGATGGGATAGGGGGTTCCTGGGTGGAGGGGGAAAATGGGGAAAGGAGACTACATCTGAAATGTAAATAAAATATCCAATAAAAATTGAAGGTAATATGAAATTCAATAACTTTTAAATACACTGATAAAATTGATCTGGACATAGGTATGAAAATTTTAATTATTGGTTGAATATCTGTGGTGTAATGGGTAATGACAACTCTATCGAGAAGAGAAACCTTATAAAATAGCTCCATTGCCTATTTTATTTGTTAAGTCTCCCAAACTTTACACTATTTGTGTTTGAAAAACTAATACCCATGTGATTTTCAGAAAAGAGAGTTGACAAATAATTATATGGATATTCAATTTGAATAAAAGGGAGATTGTGAAGGAATTGAAATAAGTCAGAGAAAGAGTTTTAGTTTTTTAGTTTATTGAGAAGGAAAGAAGTTTGAGTAGTCATGCTTTGTTTTCAACCATATTAAATGAGAGAAAAGAGAAAGGAAAGAAAATGGTGGTCTCTCAGCAGACACTGGTGTTAATCATTGTAGAGTGAGATTATAAATCAGCCTACATTTCACTTGTTGGGTCCTCTGGAGTCATAAAAATGCAAGAGCCTGGTAGATTTCTGAGAGAAAAGGCAAAGAGCTAAATTACTTGAAAAATATTTGAAATCAATAGTCAGAGACACAGGTAGCTACAAGGTCATGTACCAATACAGCAAATAAAATCAGAACAACTATGAATGCAATGAAAAAGAAAATCAGTGAAGAGGTCCTATAAAGACAGAAAAGAAATCTTAGTATTACAGAATTCAATATGTCAAAGAAAAATGAAGAGAGAGGTTCACAGCACACACAAGGTCTCTTTGTCACAAATGAGTGTGTGAATAAGTGAATGTGTGTTTGTGTGTGTGTGTGTGTGTGTGTGTGTGTGAGAGAGAGAGAGAGAGAGAGAGAGAGAGAGAGAGAGAGAGAG
>NW_021604670.1:6566776-6610390 GCF_004785775.1 Grammomys surdaster
AGAGAGAGAGAGAGAGAGAGAGAGAGAGAGAGAGAGACAGCATGCGCAAGTCTGCAATGTTCTGAATATTGTGATCAGAGACCACCATACATGTGCTTGATCTTTATTGTAACCAGGAGTTCCAGGAATCAAACTTGGCTCATCAAGCTTGAACAGCAAGCCATTTTATACATTGAGCTCAGAGCATTGCACAGCAATCATGGAATAAACAGCTAAAATACAGTGATAATTGAATTAATCTTTTATATACGTTTATACTACAGGTAATGAAAGTAAAATGAAGAACTAAATTTTAAAACTTTAAATATTGGAATAATTTAAAGTATACCATTATGTCAACACATTTTAATTTAGAAAAACTTTTATTGCACATTACATTATGATTTAAATATTTTCTAAATGATATAAATGAAACAAAAAATAATTGTAAAATGAATTTCAAAACCTTTTATAGGAAAGTTTTAAAGGGATTTTTTTTTGTGACAACAAATGTGTGAATTTCAGACAAACAATGTTCACCTGTGGTGTAACAGTTAATGAAACTTCTAATTAGAAAATGAAAACCTATAAAAACAACTTTCAGAGGGTATCAGAGAAAGAGGAAGCAATAATGAAAACCAAAATGAATTAGAAAACAATGCCCAGACACAAGCATAGAATGTGTTAAAGAAAGTGAAAAGACAAGTGGAAAGAGAGAAGAGGGCATTCAGAAAATGAAAACTAGTATTTGCCCTATTTAAGACACATTGACATGGGATGGTCTTCAGAGAACCTAGAGGGGAAGGATCAGGACCAAACAGCCCAGAAGACAAACAGCATCTGCAAGATCCACAATGACTAGGCCCTGTGCTTTCCTGATGGCCCTGCTGGTGATGAGCTACTGCTTAACCTCCTGTCTAGGATGTGACCTGTCTCAAAATCATAACCTCAGGAACAAGAGAATCTTAAGACTCCTGGCACAAATGAGGAGACTCTCCCCTGTCTCCTGTCTGAAGGACAGAAAGGACTTTGGATTCCCCTTGGAGAAGGTGGATGCCCAGCAGATGCAGAAGGCTAAAGCCATCCCTGTTCTGAGAGAGCTGACCCAGCAGATCCTGAACATCTTCACATCAAAGGAGGCATCTGCTGCTTGGAATGCAACCCTCCTAGACTCCTTCTGCAATAACCTCCATCAGCAGCTCAATGTCCTGCAAGGCTGCCTGATGCAGCAGGTAGGGGTGCAGGAACCTCTCTTGACCCTGGAAGACTCCCTGCTGGCAGTGAGGAAATACTTCCACAGGATCACTGTGTACCTGAGAGAGAAGAAACACAGTCCCTGTGCCTGGGAGGTGGTCAGAGCAGAAGTCTGGAGAGCCCTGTCTTCCTCAGCCAAGGTGCTGGCAAGACTGAGTGAGGAGAAAGAGTGAGTCCTGAGCGCTGAGGTTTGAGACTAGAAAGGACTCTCCTGGACGAGCACTGTATCTCACTTTATAAGCTCTCCTTTAAAAACTTTCATTTATTTTGATGAATACAGTTGGCCTGCCTATGTATTTCAACAAAACAGGACCAAGGTTTTCTGGATGTAAAAGCATTTGTTTTATAATATTGTCATATCTATTTATATATTTATTTTCTTATTAATATAATTTAAGGTATGTATTTTCAATCCTGAAGTCTTATATTTTCTTTAATATAGCAAACCATCATCTGTAATTAAAATGATTGCATTAAAATGACCCAGCAGATCCTGAACATCTTCACATCAAAGGACTTTGCTTTATAAAATGGTTTGCTGGTTCAAATAAATAATAGTGACCATGAAATAAATAAATAAATTTGCCTTATAGAATGCTTTGCTGGTTAATTTGGTATCTTTTCAAAATTTTCCAATGTTCTTTTTATTTATTTATTTATTTATTTATTCATACTCCAGATTTTATTCCACCCCCTCCCCAATTTACCCTCCAACTGTTCTACATCCCATACCTCCTCCCTACTCCCTGTCTCCACAAGGATGTTCCCAGCCCCCAACCCCCACCCTACTTGACATCTAACCTTGCATTACTACACTCTGGAAGACCCAACAAGCAGGTGAAGGAGTCAGATGTAGACATTTGCACCCAACCAATGGACAGAAGCTGCTGACCCCTATGGTTGAATTGGGGGAAAGGATGAAAGAAGCTGAGGAGGAGAGCAACCCTGTAGGAGAATCCCCTACTGGCCATGGCCTGCAAAGAACAGAGTCCATCTCAGATAAATTCTCTACAGAATTCTGTTTCCTAGCAGTTTCCTCCACACTAAAACAAGCTTTTCCCTCGAAGAAACTACTTCAGGTTGGAAAACTCCATTCCTTTCTGTTCTCAGCTGAGAGAGGGAAAATCCTCTCAGGTCCAATAGGTCATGTCTTCTGAACAATGGACAGATAAATGTACACAAAAAGTCACTTTGTGTCCTTTCCCTCTGGGCTTCTACATGGAAAGTTCTCCCTTAGTAGCAATTCACAACCAAGCTCACATTGTTTTGATCAGTAACCAAGCTGTGTTGGACATTTTATCTCTTTGATCTGTAGGTAAAACCTGAGGCTTGCATCCTGAGACTGAACAAACCAACCCTGCGTTGGAATGCTGTAAAATAGCATTGAATCCACAGCATCTCCACTTGTTCATAATGACTCTAGTAAATGCACTGATTCATGACTGTTTTATTGATCTGTGACTTCAAGAATTCAGACAACCACACTAGATCATGGCACTTGGGGTAAGACAAATCCATGTATCAGGCCATGGTCACTATTAATCGATGCAGAATAACCTAGTTCTTATTCCTATTGGAGTAAGATCTGTGATTTAGAGGGGACATAGCTCAATATCTAGGGCCTCTTGCCCCGTCAGCCCCTTTGAGTCATCAGTACACATGAAGGGAGGAAGATAACGTGCATCTGTATGTAGTGCTGCCAAGGAAATCCTAGAGCTTCATCAGCTTCTACTATGAGCTACTAAGAGTAAGCTGCCAGTTGCAAATTTCTCTCTGATATCATGTCCTGTTTTTTGACTCCATGGTCAGGAGAAAGTTGTCACTGTCACTTTGGATGAGGAACATGTTTACATGAGTGTTCCCATGTCTGAGTTCTCAGGGGGAGCCCAGGAATAGGTAAAGAACTTTTAGGTTTTATAAGGACAGACACTTGTGATCTGTGTATTTGGGGAAGATTTAGTGATGAAGGTGACTTTCCGATCTTAAAACTGAAGTGGACTTTGGGTGAGGAGATTGTGATTATTTGATAAATTTGTCTCGGTGTGAGTGCTTAACATCTTTCAGGTATGACCTATATTCTTTCCCTGGTGATCATTTTAAATGTAATTTCCATCACTTTTATGATTACATAATAGAAAACATGATATGAAGCAGATCCATACTATCACCATGCCCAGAAAATATGTATGGCCATATTTGTTTCATAACTATATTTAATAACTTGCTTTCATGCAACAGATTTTGAGAACCAAGAGATAAAATGGAAGAACTAAGACAGGAGCATGGGATGTAGAATAAGTCCTGAGCTATCTTTCCTGCACACATGACCAGACTATTCAACATGCACCCAGTCCACACAGGAACATCTGGTCCATGAGAGAACAGCCCTAAGTGTCAAAGGAGCATCATGCAGCTGTCCATGGGATATAGCTGGAGACAGGCAAGTTTGTCAAGCTTTAGGATTAATGGTGTGAACATGGCCACATTCTGTTCTCTGTGTCTGCTGATTCCTGAGTTACAGTGGCCAATAAGCACTGATGTAGAGCAGGACACAGAAACATAGCAACTGTTGGAGGCAGGTAATTAGCCCCAGTGATCTGGCCAGCAGACTAGGCTTTCCCCTCGCTTCTCTCGCTAGAGAGCTTGGCCTCTTGATCACCACAACAAAAATTGGCTTTTTCCTAAACCAAGGCCGCCCTTGATATGGCCGCTAACATTGGGGAGCCTTCCTTTATGACAATATTACACCCCAAACTGACAAATGGTTGGTAACTTGAACATTTACAAGAGACTAGGATGGCTGTGAGTTAGCCCAATGACGGGATTATTGTAGGTCCACTTCCCAGGGGCCGACCCAATGCAGCCGAAAAGGAGTGCGTGGTGCTGGGAGTGGGTGCAGCCTACATGGCCTAAGACAGGGCTCTCACCCTCCTTTCACCCACATCAGAGTCCCTTGACGTTGCCCGTCGTCGACAGCCTAAAACCTTCGACCATCGATGTGACTCGTCTCACATCAGTGTTTTGGGGTTGTGAACTTGTCTAAGACCCCCCATAATTAGACATCCAAATTCAAAATTCACATAGTTGGGATTGATCATAAGATGCCTTCTCTAACTAAACAGAGAAGGGGGAGATGCCAGAAGCCAGGACCCTCGCCCTTACCCTCACCCCCTACCTTTCCCCACCTGCACAATGTCCTCTGAAGCTTGGCAACTGCAAGATCCTGCTTAGCAACTGCAGATAGACTCAAAGCAGTGTACCATATCATCTTAAGAATAGCAGGGAGACCATAACTCAAGCAGTGTACTATATCTTCTGAAGAACTGCAGGTAGATCATAATTCAAGGCAGTGTACCGTATAGACCATGACATGTTTCAAGGCACAGGCCAAGAAGATTTTGTACTTTTCCACCACCTGGCCCCTCTTACCCCCTCCCCTTGTAAGACATGCTATAAAAAAGCATTTCATGTTAAAAAAAAAAAAAGAAATTAAAAAAAATTAATAAAAAAAATAAAATAAAATAAAAAAAAAAGAACTAAGGAGCTTCTGAATAAAGAAGGTTTAGATCTTTCTGCACTTGTATTTTTTGTCCCCAAAGTTGTAAAGTAAGTGGCATCCATAATAGGGTTGCTGAGAATATTATCTAAATCTTTTCAAATGTTTTAAGAACAGAGATGGCCCACAATGAATATGAAGTACACTATTCTATTATCATTTTAAACAGCATTATTATTTTCCAGGTTAAGAGTAAACGAAGAGGAGAAAGAGGAATTGTGGGACCCAGAGGGGTTCAGGACACAGGAGAGCATGGGCCGGGACATCAACTAAGCAGGGTTCACAAGGGCTCACAGAGACTGAAGCAGTAATCACTGAATCTGCAGTCTGTTGAACATCCTCTCCATATATGCAATGGTTGTTGGCTTGGTGTTTTGAGGGACACCTGACAATGGAAGTGGGGGGGGGTTCTCTGACTCTTTTGCCTACTCTTGTGACCCTTTCCTCCTATTGGGTTGTCTAATCCAGCCTTGATGTGAGAGTTTGTGCCTGGTCTTATTGCAACTTGATATGTCATGTTTGTTAGATATTCCTGGGAGACCTGCTCTTCTCTGGGGGAGATGGGGTTGGAGAGAGTGGATTTGGAGAAGAGGAGAGGAGGGAGGGACAGGGAAGAGTGGAGGGAGAGAAAGCTGTGGTCATGATAATTTTTTTAAAAAAAAAAGTCAATGATTTGGGGACACTAGATTTTCTTTCTCCTAATTCTAAGATTCTTCTTGAAGTAGTGTTTTCATTGGCTGAGTGGACTTTTCACTGGGTGGATTTATTCCCTTTCTCCTGCCTGATTAGGTTAGTATTTAAGTGACTGGGACCAGGTTGCCATTCTCCTATGAGGTGGTTGTTTTGACTCCTTCTTTCTGTCCCCAGAGATCACATCTAGATTAAACCAAAGAGCATCATCTGGTGGCTCTTATAAGGCAGAGGGCTGACCATTGACATGATAAGGAGGACATGTCCTTCTTTGTGCCTTTCACAGAAACATGTATCTTTCCACTTTTATGCATGTCCATCTTAGCCTTCCTTCTTTTTCATTAAAACACCCACCCCCACTTTTTTCTAACACACATTTTTGAGAAGTTACTTTTCTTTCATTTTCATAACAGGTGGACTCACATTTGTTTCTGTTTTGTCAACAAATAGCTATGGGGTTTTTACTTTCTAGAGAAGTTGAAATAAGATATTAATTTTTTAAAAATCTTAGCTAAATTTGGAAGTGCATAGCCATATCTCAACACCTGGAAGACTAAGGCAGGAGATCTGTGAGTTGATGGCCAGGACAGACAACATAGTGAGACCTTGCCACAAACCAAAATCATGTGTCTTAAAAAGTATAGAAGAAAAAAATGCTGTCAACCCCTTGTTTGATTTCCTTAGGTTTAATTCTAACCTCAAGATGAAGCAGAAAGTAATACCATATGAGAAAAATAAACCTTGGCCAATAAACTACCATGAAGAGACAAAGTATAAAATTCTTGTGATGAGACTCCTTAAATCTAAAATTAAAAAATCATGAATAAGGAAAATGCATGTCTCTTTAACATGTTAGCCTGAATCCCACTGTAGTTTGAGTGAACTATCGTCAGGAAAAGCAAACAAATAGACTCGCACTGACTATAAGAACTGAGCATCTAGTGAAGAATGCCATCATCAATAGAGTCCATGCCAACATTAGGATATTTGAGGATCACAAGTGTTCAGTAGTGTAAGAATTGGACAGTAAAAATTGTGCTTAGAAAAATAAGAATTGGTTTGCTACTGAAGACTATAAAAACAGCACAAACATTTGCTATCAACCGTCTGAGAGCTGTTGATATTTTTGATATGTATGTATCTAGAGAGACGGTTACCACTGAGAGCTAAAGACCTCCATTAAAACCCTCAATTGGCAGCCATAAAGACCCTGGGGAGCTTTTTATTTGACAAAAAAGCATTTCCTCCATAAAGAGTATAAAGAGTACTGTGGCCATGAATATGTTGGAAAGCCTGCTCTCAGAAATGGAGTCTGGTAGGTGAGGCCCTGGGGGTTGAGGAGGGGAGGTGTTTTGTCACCTGGAGCAGAGGAAACAGATGAGGAAGTGAGTTCGTGCTGGGGACGTGATATTAGAACTAGCATCTCCATGGTAACCGACAGAAGTAGGATGGCCTAAGAATGATGGACACACACAGAAGAGAGCCATAGCCCTCAGTGGCAAGCAGAAAGGGTGATTATGTACATTAACATGGGCTTGTGGCCACAGTGAAGCAGACACATGCTCCTCCACACATTTGTTCTAGGAAACTCCAAAGGAGTTCTTTCACTGCTAACTCAGCCTTTGGCGAATCAAATAATGAACCAAACTACATTCTTCATTCTGAAGACTTTATTGGCCATTGTTGTCTTGGTAAATCCTCAAGCAAATATAGCAACCCATAGGTGTGAGGGAGCCTGACTTTCCCTTAAAAGCAAGGAGAGTAAAGTTGAGGGTATAAGACTAAAAATTTGTCCCTAGAAAAGAATGTGTGTGTTCACATCGGGAGTGTGGGGAGCGGTCCCTGTTGTGTGTGTGCCTAATTATTCACATGCACATAAGCATTTCTGAGTTGAAGCCAAAAAGTTCTCACATGATTGACAAGCGTCTACTTGGATGGGTATGTCTAAAATTCACAGGGAAAACAACTATTATAAAGTTAACAGCTTTGCCTTTAGCTATCTTGTTAGGTAGTATGGAAACTACACAGATAAAAATGAAAAAGAGAGGTAAAAGTTAAGATAAACGTTCCTAAAATAAAAATTATTGGTTCTCTACTTAAGAACAATGCATATGCAGATGACCTCAGAGAACCTAGGGTTCACCAGACCCAGCTCAGGCAGGCCATTATCTTCATTTCCCCTTGCCCTTGAGCTCTCTCTCGTACACCCTGGTGGTAAACAGCTAGGGCCTATGATCTCTGGGCCCTGAGCTGCCTCAGAACTCTTCCATGCTTAGCAGGAAGGCTTTGTGTTCCTGGACAAATGAGGAGAATTTCCCCTTTCTACTGTCTGAAGGTCAGAAGGGACTTCTGAGTCCTCTGAGACACAGCCAAATTCAGAAGTCCTAGGCCATCTCAGTCATCCATGAGATGCTTCAGCAGATCTTCAACTTCTTCCACACAGAGCAGTCCTCTGCTGCTCAGAAAGCAGCTCTCCTGGGTGAATTCATTCCATCAGCAACTGGAATACCTGGAGACCTGTTCAGCACAGGTGATGGGAGAACAAGAATCTGCCCTGGAAGCTGAGCACAAGAAAGTGGCCTTAACGAAAGATACTTGCAGGTATCTACCAAAAAGAAACACAGTGAGCAAGCCTAGGAGACTGTCAAGAAACAAGGAGAGCAGAGCTGTAAGAGAGGCTGAGGATGGAGGGGCCTGGGCTTATCTTGAAATGATTCTTCTAGATGAATCTGACATCTCACGTACATCGTCACCCTTGGTTAAGTCATAGATATCTTAGTTTGCTTTAGTGAAATTTTGCTAAGAGTGACAGCCTTTTTTTTTTTTTAAAAAAAATTTTCCTGAGTATTTAATTCAGTTTGGATATAGGTAAAACAGTGCAGTTAATTTAGGTTTTGGCCAAGATTGAAAGAGATCTTGATCCCATCTTGTATTAAGTGTAATATTTAATATAGATTTCCATCTCCTGCAACATATTTTTTCTAGTTTCTCAAACACTATTTGACTGTGTCTCCTTGTCTTGGACTTTAACTGGGGTTTTCTTGAAAACTGGAGTTGATAATCACTTCCTCCCCACACACTCCCCTGCCCCAGTTATGACAAGGTCTCAATAATTTCAAGAAAAAGCTCCAACTGTTGGAAATTGCACACAAAGGAAAAGCAAGATTCATCAGAGTCAACAAGGGAAATAAATTCCTCCTAAGAGTGAAAGCCTTAATGTAAGTAACATTAACAATATTCACTTGTACTTTATCTGGTATTGCAGCTTACCATAGTGGTAATATGTAGGAGACAATTTCTTGAACAGAACACCAGTGGGTTAGGCTCTAAATCAACAACCGATAGATAAGACTTCAAAAAACTAAAAGGCAAAGGACACTGTCAATAGGACAAAAAGGCAGCCTACAGATTGGGAAAGGATCTCTACCAACCTTACACCTGACAGAGCGCTAATATCCAAAATTTATAAAGAACTCAAGACATTAAACACCAACAACTCAAATAGCCCAATGAAAAATGGGGCACAGAGCTAAATAGAGAATTCTCAACAGAGGAATCTCAAATGGCTGAGAAACACTTAAGGAAATGTTCAAAGTCCTTAGTCATCAGGGAAATGCAAGTCTAAACAACTCTGAAATTTCATCTTACACCTGTCAGAATGGCTAACATAAAAAAAAAACTCAAGTGATACAGCAGATGCTGGCGAGGATGTGGAGCAAGGGGAACACTCTTCCATTGCTGGTGGGAGTGCAAATTTGTACAACCTCTTTGGAAATCAATTTGCTGGTTTTTTTTTTCTTCCAGAAAACTGAGGCTAGTTCTACCTTAAGACCCAGCTACATCACTCCTGGGCATATACCCAAAAGATGCTCCAACATCCCAAAAAAACACTTACTCAACTATGCTCATAGCAGCTTTATTCATAATAGCCAGAAACTAGAAACAAGCTAGATGTCCTCAACTGAAGAATGGAAAAGGGAAATGTGGTACATCTACACAATAAAATACTATTCAGCTATGAAAAAAAAGAGACATCAAGAATTTTGCAAGCAAATGGATGGATCTTGAGATTATCATCCTTAGTGACAATATCCAGTCACAAAGGAGCATGCATGGTATGTATTTACGTAGAAGTAGGTATTAGCTGTAAAATGCAGGATGCCCATACTATACTCCACAGACCCAAGGAGGCTGGACAGGAAGGAGGGCACAAGCAAGGATGCTTGACTCTCACTTCGAAGGGGCAATGGAATGACCATGGCAGGAGGGAACTGAGTGAGAGAGGGGACCTGGAGGGGGGTCCTGGAAAAGATGTGGATTAATGTCTCTAAAAGGTTTTTTTCCTGTCTTTAAATATGTTTTCTGAAAACAAAGACCGGTGATATTAGCAGGAACCCATGAACATTTAAAGCATTTTATTTAAATAATTGTTTAATATCAGAAGTATAGTTAATCTGTTGCTATTCTAATTACTATTACTCTATAATAAACTTCAATACATTTTTGCTTTTCAATTTCAGTTCTGTTTTTAAACATTACTTATGGTATCAAAGTACCTTGACCTTGGATGTGTATTTACTGTTACCTTTATTGATAAGTTTTAAATGTTCATATGTTGCTACATCTCAACTTGAAAATCACCAGTTAGTAGTTCCCTGTAAGCTGTTCCCACAGGAGAGTATTCCATCAATTTTTGCTTGCATGGAATATGGTTCATTATTTCTGCTATTTATGAAGGACATCTTGGTCAGGTATTGTATTATTATCTTATTTGTTTTCCCTTTGAACTCTTGAGTGTGCTCTCCTATTCTTTCCAGGAATGCAAGGTTTTGTTGAGAAGTGCGCTGGCGGCCTTGTGGCCCTTGCCTTATGTGAGATAAGTGTTTACTCTCAGGGAGACAAATGCTTCAAGATTCTTTTTGTCTTGTTGACAGATTAAGTATACTGTGTCCCAGAGACATGTTTCACCTAAGAATGGGAGTATGACCCAAAGGATGCCTAATTTCATGACTTTGTCATTGTTCCAAATGTTACAGAGTATACATACACAAACCTAGACACTGGACACTATAACCCACTACACACTAAGGAAACTAGCTATAAAGCAAGATAGAATACTCTAAACATCAAAGGCAACTGATGTTGGTACTTAGGCTGATAAGCTCAAACACATTTCAAATAGAAAATTACATTGAATATAAGTATGAAATGTCAAATAGAATAATGTGTAAGGTGTTTGCCATGCATGAGACATTCAGTAACACAAGTTGCTCTGAGTCCCTGAGGCTGTAGGTGGATGCTAAGGACTAGGATGTCACTGTATGCTCCTGAAGACTTTCCAACACTGGAGATGTAAATGACATCATATTTATTTTGTAATATTTTACTACTTTAAAAATAAAGCAGCTTAGTATGCTATCACATTTTTACTTTATAAATATTTTTAAAACATTTTACATCTTTTTAATGACACTTACCTTAAAAGAAACACAAAGTACAAAAAATAATTATCCATTTCTCCTAGAAGCTGTTTGTTTTCAGTTTCAATATTTAAATTTTTTTACTTTTCAAATTTTTTAATTAAAATCTCAGACACATGATCAGGATGGTCACAGCTCTCCCCCTATCCTGCCCCAATGGAAGTTCTCAGGCAATGATTGGCACAGGTAATCAATTCCTGCGATACAGCACTTCCTCTAGAGTCTCCCTGAAGAAGCCCCTGGAGTTCCTTTCAGGGAACTGACACTCCATCCAGAGGTACATCGTGGGATTTGCTTGAGGTCTTCTCTTTTTCTTCACAGACTCACTTTAAGCAGATAGGGCTCCACGAGCAATCTTCTTCATCAAAGAAATCTTGTCGGCATTGAGGTCATGATTTCAAACATTTTTGGAATTGACACATGAAATCTGTCCATGGTGTGGGGTGCCAGGTGATGCCATCACATATACACCATAAGATATTTAAATCAGAAAAACCTGTCCTGAGACAATGTTTCCTGAGAGTGATAATAGTCAAAATGTTTTTCAAGTGTGAAGCATATTATTATTGTGGTGACTTTTAAAGGAAATTGGTGGATCTCTCTTTCTCTTCTCCTGACATTTGCCTTTCTTATCTCTTCTTCAGCTATGTGTTTACTGAACAATATGAATTTTTTCAGCTTTATTATATCCTATGACATCACTATTATGTGTGTGGTCTGTTATTAACCAAGATGTCATGTGCAGCATGTAGTTGTAGTCTGCTCTTATCTCTCAAAACTTCTAGTGTTCTCTCCCATAATATGCACATCCATGTGTTTAATATGGTACTACAGTTTCCTGTGCTTTGTCTTTCATTTTAATGCCTTTGTTTCCCCTAATTGTTTGCTTTTTGAGTTTGAGTTCGTTAGTTCTTTCTCCCTCAAAATTGAGCCTGCTGTTGTTAGAAGATAAAGATCATCTCTAAGTTTGACAGATTGCTTTCAAAATCACCATGTGGAATTGAGATCAAATCATGTGGCTGCTTCTGACTCTGTAATATGGTCTGCAGTTGGAAGGCTTCTTTCCTGGTCCTTGAAGCTGGGCACAGATCTTGATGTCTTCCTAAATGGATGAGATCAGAGTCCCTGGCCAGTAAGTTTGGCTGTGGGACAGGGGACTGCTTTAAGTTCCACAGAAAAGTCACTGCCTATACACAGATAATAAAGATGAGGATGCATTCCACTGGGCATCCAGAAGGGGTCCTACTAGTATGTCCCTAGATAGGCAGTACTGGTCCAAGATCACAGATGAATATGGCTGAGACTGAGTCACAGGGCCATTTCCAGATCTACAGTTGACCTGAGGCCAGTGTTCATACATTCAGGGGCATAGAAGAGTAAACCCTTTTCTGGACAGATAAGACTACCCTACACTACATCTGAGGGGGAGATTTATGATAGAAATCCACAAGGGTGTGGATGAGTCTCTCACTTTGGGTCCCAACTGAGGAAGGTCACTTCCACTCTATGGCCAACAAGAGCTAGAATGAGGTCACTAGTCAATTCAGAGTCCACAGCTGGGATTGAGTTCAGCTAGCCAGTACCCAAAGCACAAATAGCCGTGTTTCCCTCTGGATCCCATGGAAGATTGTGTTAGTGGCAGGGCAGTGCCAAATGGAGCTTTGGCCAACTTCACAGTGGTATGGGGGCTATTTCAGGGTTTATAAGTAAGTCTACGAGGATATGAGTCTGTCTCAGGGACTGTAACTAAGCCCAGAGGGTTATGTGGCTGTTTCAGGGGTTGTAGCTATTCCAAGACATGATCCTACTCCCTGGTAGAAGAAAGTGACTTATTTACTCATGTGGTTTTCTGGGACAGTCTCTTACCAGGATCTCTGTTCTCTCACAAGGACACTTTTGTCCATGGATGGCTACCAAATTATCCTACTGTGCAGCAATTGCTACAGGCCACTTCTTTTCCACCGTTTTCCCGCTGTTACTCACTACATACCTTTCCAATCAAAATATGTCCGCTTTTTAATATAGCATAAAATAGGGTAGGGAGTTGTGGCACATGCATTTAATACCAGTGCTTGAGAGGCGGAAATAGATGTATCTCTGAGTTCAAGACTAACTTGGTGTACACAGAGAGTTCTAGGCCCACCTAGGGCTACATAGTGAGGCCCTGCTTCAAAAAAGAAATAAATATATGATATATGATATATAACATATGATATATGATATATGATATATGACATATGACATATGATATATGATACATGATATATGATATAATAAATACTTAGACAAATATTAACAAAGATACAAATGGAATTACACTGTTGAGTAATTCAAGGCATATCTGTGTGATTCTCCCACCTGGCTCATTCTGCCCACATCCTAGGGGACACTTAAATATATCTATTATAAATATTTCTTTAAAAGTGGAAGGACAGAAGATAGGAGAAACAATCCACATTCCAGAAATGAAGGGGGAAGTCAAATTCCCACTTACATTCTTTGTTTTCTCAAATCCCACTGCTAGGGTAGGGCTGGTCATATCTTCACAAATATATCCATTCTCATTTCCTTGGTTTAACTGCATGAAATGATTTAGCACATTGAATTTATAGATTCAATGATCTATAACTATCTATAATTGTAATTCACAGTGTGTAATATGAAGGAATAATCATTTACTTAAAGATTTCTTAACCATAACATAGTCTTTGCACAGTAATTTTTGTTTCATTTAGCCTTGATGAAATAATGTTTTAACAATCAAGTCTTTGCTTTAAAGATTTGGATTAATTTTCTTAGATTAATCACCTTTTCAAAAGTCTTACACTTCATTCATTATCTGTAAGTGTCTACTCTTAACTAAACACCACCATGCAAGCTTACTTTTTGAGTTAACCATACTTTCATTTATTTAAATCATCCATAACCCATCAAGGAAGTTGCTTTCTTTGGTCTACCTTTTCCATACACCTACACACTGTGACCTTCACACACATATAAACACACACACACACACACACACACACACACACACTTCATATCATAGCTGAAAGTATTGGTGCTATTTTTTGGTCTCTAGCCCTATATCAAGACTTCAGAAACTCTTTTCCTTCCATACTCTTCATTCTTGAAGGATATTAAATAAATACCCCACTTGCTCAAATTATATATAATATAAGTAAATGTTACTATTTACTAAAAGAGTAGGGCTATTGATTTATTGTAGATAAATATAAGGAGTGAGTTTTGTTTGTTAGCTTGCTTTGTTTGGTTTGCTTTGACATTTAGGTAGTTAAAGCAAGCATTGGGAAGATGGCTCAGTTAGTTGAATCCTGGCAGCGCATATATGAGGACCTGAATTTGGTTCCCCTGTATCCACATAAAAGCTAGGCAGAGCAGAGAATGCCTGAATTCACAGCACTGGGTGGCAAAGATGGATAGGTCCCTTGAACTTGATGACTAGCCTGTCTTTCAAATTGGTGTTCTGCAGGTTCAGAAACAGACTCTGTCTCAAACCAAAATTAAAAAAAAAAAACAAAAAATAAAAAAATAAAAAACTGATGACAAGCAAGTGAGGATCTTTATGATCATACAACATGTGCTCAAAATAATAACAACTTCTGGGAGAGGGACTTGAAAACAAGTACTATAGCTTCATCCATTTCCTGCTGGTACCAAGAGTGAGGGGATGTCACCTTTAAGGATATTGATGAGTTGAAAACACATGTCAGACTACTACAAGATAAAACACTGCAGCTCTCTATTTGCTCACTGACATTCAGTTGTTATTCTCAAATATATGCTCTCCCAAGGCAAATTTGGATTAGTCTCCAATATTCTGAAAAAAAAAATATTCTCAAAAATTTTCTTTTTGTCCTCCTCCATTTCTGTAGAGTGTAAATTTTTCAAAGTCTCCCCTGCATCCTCCTGGTATTACAGCCCCCACACATTTTAATGACAAGTTTGCCAAGAAACTGTTCATCAGATCCAGGTTTGGGTCCTCCAGGACCCTCCAGGACCCTCCAGGACCCTCCAGGACCCTCCAGGACCCTCCAGGACCCTCCAGGACCCTCCAGGACTGGTATGCTTTCAAGGTTTGACAACTCTGAGAATCAATTTTTCACTTTATAAAAACTATTCAAATACATCCACACTGTTACTCTCACCAGTTTCTATGTTATTATTTTCTTTGGTGGTAGGGGCATTTAACAAAATTTAAAAAGAACAAGACTGGCCTTTGGAGTAAACAGATGAATATTTAAAATGTAAAGTTCAGATTTCTGTTTACGTACATTTGCATACATAGGTAACTATCACAATCTATTTTTTTTATTCTTTTTGTTCTTTGTTCTTAGATGCACAGGACACCAAAATGTCCTTTTGTTGACTGCTAACTTGCTACCTTCTGCCCTGCTGGAAGTCATGGTAGATTAATTTGCCTTTTCAAAGCCAGTGTTTCTCCTTTTTTCCAGTAGATGGTAGTATGACATCAGGCTTACATATTTGGTTACTGGCCAGTCAAAGGAAGATTACAAAACCAGAGAGTCTGGAGGACGGAGAAAGAATGTCACTTAAAATCGTTATTCTCCCACTGTCTTAGGTTGATCCAGTTTGACATTAGACTTACATCACCAAAGGTAGCCCATCAGATGCCTGCACAGATAACGGAAAAGCTGCTCAAGCTCAGCACTCAGACCCAATAGGCCTCAGGGCCTTCTTGGGTAAAGCTTGAGACAGCTTAAAGGAATAGCCAGCGTTAGGCACAAATACAACTTTCATTAATTTTTCTATTATAAATGCATCTTGCTTTATTTAAGTCTTTCATGAAGATGCCAGAGCTACCATGATGACCTTCCACAGAAACAGGGTTACAGCTTTTCAGTGTTTTAAATGCAGAATGAGACTATCCTCAGAGAGAGTTTACAAGCAGGTCATGAATGTCAGGCTCATAAATTTTTAGTTATGTGTTGGATCTTAAAATGAAAATGGCTTGAACTTGATTACCATCCCACTGACCACGCAACTACATTTGGAGTAGGGTAGCTGATCTGTGAGACTGCATCCAGTGTGCTCTCAAGAGCTGCTAAGTCAGTCTCTGTGTCTTCTGAAAGATGGCATCAAGGTGTAGTCACTAAGTCCTCAGAGCTCCTCATCTCTGGCTATGTGAACATGAACTCCATGTATGGTTGCCCCCATCCTGTCTCTCAAGCACTGTGCTGACTACAAAGGAAACCGCCCTGGTGAGAATAGGAAAAATCAGAAAAAGCCCATAGACGACATTGAGACAGTAAAGGTGTCTTTTACTAAAAAGTCTCTAAGAACAATCAGAGAGTAAAAGATGGGGTTGAGTATGAAAACCATGATGGTGAAGCACTAATCTGCATCAATCAGATAGTAAAAATAATTCACATAAATATTTACACACCCCCTATTAAAGAAGAGTTCTTGATTGGATTAATGCATACATCTTACAATTATTCTGCATAGAGAGAAGCCTAAATTTAAATAAGAATAAAACAAACACATAGGAACCACAGAGGAAGATGGTACAAATAAAGGAACATTGGAGTAATGGATATCAGGGAGATGCCATTAAACAATATCAATACTAATATTGATGAGAATCCAATGAAATGCATTAAATTTAGAAAAGTGAATTGGACAAATAAAATCCATAATTAAATTATAATAGGAATAACTATAAGTTAGATAATATAAAACATTAGGGACTGGGGTGATGGATTAGTCAGTAAAGGACTTGCCAAAAATTATGAAAATATGAGTTTGTGCCCCCAGAACTCATATTACACAAGTCGGGTACAGTGGTGCACGCCAAAATCCCACCACTGGGCAGCAGAGCAAGAAATTCCCCAGGGCTTAATGGTCAGCTGGTAGCTCAAGGTTCAGGAACAGAGACTATCAAAATATAAGATGATTTCCAGCACCCACATGGAAGCTCACAACCATCTGGAAATGCCGTTCTAGGGCACACAGTATCTTCACCTAGTCTCTGTGAGCATAAGACACAAATGTGTTGCACATACATAAATACAGCGAAAACACTCACACACACAAAATAAATACTAAAACAAACAAACAAAAGAAAACCTTTAATCTGATGATTATGGTTGTGTGGGTTTATTTCAAGGCTGTCTACTGGGTCTGTGTCTGCTCTTGTGCCATCTCCACACAGTGTTTGTTAGTAAGATTCTGTAGGACAACTTGAAATCAGATACAGAGATAGCAACATCATTGCCTCCCCTCCCCTTCTCTCCCCTTCCCTCCCCTTCCCCCCCTCCCCACCCTCCCCACCCACATACCCTGGCTTACAATTGTTTTCTCTATTTGGTCTTCCGTGTTTCAAAGGATTTTAGTGTTGGTTTCAAGTTCTCTGAAGAAACTTGTGATATTTTATCTTACCCAAGGTGTACAGAAATAAAACCACACACTTATGGACACTTGATCTTTGATAAAGAGGCAAAAAAGTATACAATGGAAAAAAAGAAAGCATCTTCAATAAATGGTGCTGGTCTAAATGGAAATTGGTATGTAGAAAAAATGAAAATAGATCCATATTGTCACCTTGCACAAAGAACAAGTTCAAGTGGATCAAGGACCTCAACATAAATCCAGATACACTGAATCTAGTAGAAGAGAAAGTGGGAAAGAGCTTCGAACTCATTGGAACAAGGGAAAATTTCCTAAACAGAACTCCAGTAGCTCAGGCTCTAAGATCAGGAATTGATAAATGGGACCTCATGAAACTGAAAAGCTTCTGTAAGGCAAAGGACGCCGTCAATAGGACAAATCAGCAACCTAAAGATTGGGAAAAAATCTTCACTAACCCCACATCTGCTAGAGAGCTAATATCCAAAATATATAAAGAACTCAAGAAGCTAACCTCCATAAAACCAAACAACCCAATCAAAAAATTGACCATAGAGCTAAACAGAGAATTCACAACAGAGCAAGACTAAGAAGCACTTAAAGAAATGTTCAAAGTCCTTAGCGATCAGGAAAATGCAAATCAAAATGACCCTGAGATTCCACCTTACACCAATCAGAGTGACTAAAACCAAAAACTCAGGTGAAAGCACATGTTGGTGAGAATATGGAGAAAGAGGAACACTCTTCCATTGCTGGTGGGATTGCAAACTGGTACAACCACTCTGGAAATCAATCTGGAGGTACCTCATAAAAACAGAAATAGACCTACCTGAAGACCAGCTATACCACTCTTGGATATATACTCAAAAGATACCCTACAGACAGATGCACAGGATCATCTGCTCCACTGTGTTCATATTGGCCTTATCTGTGATAGCCAGAAGCTGGAAACAACCCAGATGTCCCACAATGGAAGAATGGATACAGAAAATGTGGCTCATTTACACAATGGAATAGCATTCAGCTACTTAAATGAGGACATCATGAGTTTTTCTGGCAAATGGATGGAACTAAAAAATATCATCCTGAGTGAAATAACTCAGATCCAAAAAGACATAAATGGTATGTACTCCAACAATGAGGAGTGGGAACTTGTAGAGTCCACCTCCAGTAGAAAGATAGGGCATCAAGTGGAGGGATAGGGTTGCCATCTCACAGTCAAAAACACTGACCCAGAATTGTGCCTGTCTAAAAGACAAAAATGGAGAAGGTACTGAGGGAATGGAGGTCCAGTGACAGGCTCAAATTGGAATCCAGCTCAAGTGGATATTAGCAAAGAAAGTATAGAATACCTAGAATATAATCTATAGAACTCAAGAAGGTTAACAAGCTGAACGGCTCAAGTAAGGATGCTTCAGTCCCACTTGGGAGGGAGAAGAAAACAATCACAAGAGGCAGAGGGAGGGAGGGACCTGCCTGAGATATGAGGAGGGGAGGGGAAAAGGGGATCATAATTAGGTTTTGAGGGGGAAGGGAATAGGAGAGAAGCTCTGAGAGCCAGCAGAAAGAATGAAAATATGCAACCTTGGGGGATAGGAGCTTGGGGGGGGAATCTTCTAGACTGTACCAGAGACCTGGGAGGTGAGAAACTCTCAGGACTCAAAGGAAGGGACCTTAGATCAAATGTCCAACAATGAGGAATGGGAACTTGTAGAGTCCACCTCCAATAGAAAGACAGGGTGGAGGGATAGGGTTGCCATCCCACAGTCAAAAACACTGACTCAGAATTGTGCCTGTCTAAAAGAACTGCAGGGACAAAAATGGAGAAGGTACTGAGGGAATGGAGGTCCAGTGACAGGCTCAAATTGGGATCCAGCTCAAGGGGAGGCTCCAAGGCCTGACATTATTACTGATGTATGTTTACAGATAGAAGCCTAGTATGGATGTCCTCTGAGAGGCCCAACAAGCAGGTGACTGAGACAGATGCAGATACTTACACCCAACCAATGGACTGACGTTGGGGATCCCTGTAGTTGAATTATGAAAAGGCTGGAAGAAGCTGAAGAGGAGGGCCACCCCAAAGGAAGATCAGCAGTTTCAACTAACCAGGACCCATGAGATCTCTCAGACACTGAGCCACCAACCAGGCTGGTCTGAGGCTCCCACCACTTATATAGCAGAGGACTGCCAGGTCTGGCCTCAGTGAGAGAAGATGCACCTAGCCCTCGTGATACTTGAGGCCCCAGGGAGTGAGGAGGCCTAGCAGTGGGGGCCAGACATCCTCTTGGAGACAGGGAGAGGAAGAATGGGATGAGGAATTGTTGAAGAGCAGACGGGGAGGAGGGTAACAACTAGACTATTAAATAAATAAATAAATAAATGTAATAAAAACAAGAAAATGAAAGGTCAAGTTATAGAAGAGAAATTTGTGTAAATTATATATCTCACAAGGGAATCCAGAATGCTACAGAAGAAACTAATACAACCCAATAATGAGGAGAAAATCTAATTTTAACACAGACAAATGGGGGACTTGGGCCATAGCTCAATCTGTACATGAATGTCTCACAAGCATGAAGACCTGAGTTATCTGATTCTCAGAACCCACATTTTACAAATCCACATGGACATATACTCCCTGCTCTAGGAAGATGGAGACAGACGGATCCCTGGGGTTCACTGAGCACACTGCCTGGAACACTTGGGATGTTCTAAGTCAGCTTTGTCTGGGGAGGGGAGGGAGGAAAGGTGAGGGAGGAAGGAAGGAGAGAGATAAAAAGAAAGAAGAAAGGAATACACCTGACTAATCATAAGACACAGGCAAGAAAGCATAAATTGGATGTGATTAACGTCACTAAGGAGATTCTCATCAAAATCAGAATGAGGTACCACTTCAGATCCATGGTTTTTGTTTTTTGTTGTTTTTTTGTTTGTTTGTTTGTTTGTTTTGTCTATTTTTAAAAAACAGTAGAATCAGATAAGGAAATAACACATATCAATGAAAAAATGAAGAAACAGGAACCCTCCTACATGTCAGGTAGACTGCTGTGCTAATGACTGGGAGCTCAGACTCAAATCCCAGAGCAATGGATTTTCTAGCAGACTCATTTGGAAAGACTCATAGGTCCAAACTAGAGAGTAAAATGGAGAAACACCCTCATGTAACCCCCATGTTAGAACTGATGGAAGTTTGCAAGAGAAGGTGAAAAGAACGAGCTGAAAGAAGGGTTGGTTTATGCAAGCAAGATTTAAGGCAACGAGTTGACCCATAGGTGTTTTATGAGTAAAACATAAGGGTTGGAATGAAATGAAAAAGGTTCTTCCTTTGGTTAGGAGTGGAAGCCCACTAGGCATTGAATGTTTCTGTTAGACACCTAAACTAGAGGGCTACATTTAGTGTTTTAACACAGGGGAAGAAGAGAAGTTGGTGTGTAACCAGTTTCCTTAGCCGTAAATTTTAAATGAGTACTGTGTCATAAAACTATGGTTAATTGTTTTAACTGATCTGCTCTGAATGGTACCTGACTGCTGGTAAGTGATCCTTGTACCTCGGATCTTCTATTGGAAATGTTAATAATTAGAACATTCTAGGTTTATGAGCAAAAGCAAAGCCGTTCCAAGAGAACCGGTCAAGAACTTTGTCAGGCTCACTTCATTTCTCACAAGGAAGAGAGAGCCATTTGCCAGACGCCTGCAACCAAGCTTTTTGTCAAAATTTCTGAGTTACAGCTAGTGCCATTGCTCTTGGCAACGTGCTGCCTGGTTACAAGGTCGCACCTTCTTCAGCACTTTCCTATTTCTCTTTGTGTTCAGGCAGTTAAAAGTTTCCATCAGAAAAGCATAAGACAGCCAGAAGGGGGAAAAAAGTCCCCTGTTCTGAGAAGATTGCCGGTCTCCTTTCAGCCTGGCTGGAGGGAACTCCTGGCCCCGTTCTTCAAATCCAGTTTGTCAACTAACGTGTTTAGTTTCCCTTTCGCCTGTTTTGTCATCCTCTTTGTTATTTTTGTGCTCGTGGTTCATAGCTCATTACGCAACCCTTAGTGAGGAAATCACTAAGTCGAATTCTAAGTTTAGCGATGCAGAGAGTATTGCTTTGGCTGTTTCTCTGTAGAAAGCCAGAAACTGAGACGGGAAGCCAACAGAGAATAGACAACTGCCCGTGTACACTAGCCGGGGTGGGGATGGGGGGTTGAAGGCGGGGGTGGACTGCGTCTTCTTCAGCTAGGTCACAGGACAGGCCACCTGCAAGCTGAAGACCCCGGGATGGGGATGCCAGGAACTGGCACAGCTCAGTTCAAGTTTGGAAGCCTCAGAACCAGAAAGACTAGACTATAATTCTATCCGAAGACAAAGAACAAGGGCTCATCGGTGTCAAAAGATTCTGCAGTTGTGTTCAGAAGCAGAAAAAGACACTTGTCCAAATGCAGGGGGAAATAGAGGAAGGCACTCACTCTGCCCTGTTTGTTCTACCTGGACCCCCAAGTGATTGGTGCCTCCTCTGATCTTCCTGATTCAGTTCACTACCTCATCCATCATTTCCCTCTGAAAACACATCACAGAGTACCCAGAAATGACAGACACCTTGCTATTTAATCGTCCAGTCAGGTTGACACTTGCAAGTCCCGTCGCTAACAATGAATGTGAGAGCAGCTGTGTAGAGCTGTCTGCTATGCCAGAGGAAAAGCAAACCTAGGCTCAGGGCCAACTGGCATCTGTCAGGGACAGGCTGGATGGTCCAATAACCAGCAGTCCTGACAACATGTGGGTAAGATATTGGGTGAACAACCCTGTGTGTCTCAGGATCCTTAACACACTTAATGGGAGTATTCCAACTGTGGAAGGCATGCAGGCTGGAGGAACATCTGGTTATTTTTTGTGTATAGAAGGAAGAAAAAAAAGGTTCTTATTAGTTATAAGTTGGTGGTCAACACCTTGAAATTAGACTCTAAAAAGGAAAGATTACGCATAGTTTGACTGAGGTTCTGTGACTTGGGAACCTTTAAAATTGAAGGTTCAAGCTGAGCATGATGGCACACCTTTAATCTGAGCAATCTGGAGGCAGAAGCAAGCATATCTCTGAGTTTGAGGCCAGCTTGGTTACCAGAGCTAGTCACAGGGTAGCCAAGGCTACACAAAGAAACCTAGCCTCGACAAAACAAAACAAACAAAGGATTTTAAGTAGCACTATGATTGGGTGACCTAGTGACAGGAAACAAGTAGACTGGGGGGGGGAGGTTTGCAGGGGGGGTAAGCTCAGCAAAGCACATTGCTGAGATTCTTCCTGAAGCCTTCCGGTTCTCATTCCTTTCCTCTATGGGGTGGGGGAGGGGGGACCAGGACCCCTCTCACATGAGCATCTTCTGACCTCCTAATTTGAGTGAGGAAAGTGAAAACCTTTTAGATGGTCATCACACACCAAAAAGAAAATAACTTTCTTCTGTGATTTTCTAAGTTGTGGTAGTTTGGCATAACACATCTTTTTTTGTTTATTTGTTTTTATCTTTTTTATTGGATATTTTCTTTATTTACATTTCAAATGTTATCTTCTTTCCAGGTTTCCCCACCCCTGGAAGCCCCCTATCCCATTCCCCCTTTCCCCTGCTTCTATGAGGGTGTTCACCCATCTACCCACCCACTCCTGCCTCCCTGCCCTCACATTTCTCCTACGATAGGGCATCAAGCCTTCACAGGACCAAGGACCACTGCTCCCACTGATGCCCGACAAGGTCATCCTCTGCTACATATGTGGCTGGAGCCATGAGACCCTCCATGTGTACTCTCTGGTTGGTGATTTAGTCCCTGGGTGCTCTGGGGGTGTCTGGTTGGTTGATATTCCTGTTCTTCCTATAGGGTTGCAAACCCTTTAAGTTCCTTCAGTCCTTTCTGTAACTCTTCTATTGGGGACCCCTTTCTCAGTCCAGTGGTTGGCTGCTAGTATCCCCTCTGTATTTGTCAGGCTCTGGCAGAGTCTCTCAGGAGACAGCTATATCAGGCTCCTGTCAGCATGCACTTCTTGAGATCCACAACAGTGTCTGCATTTGGTGACTGTATATGGGATGGATCCCCAGGTGGGGCAGTCTCTGGATGGCCTTTCCTTTACTCTCTGCTCCACACTTTGTCTCCGTATTTCCTCCTGTGGGTACCATGTTGCCCCTTCTAAGAAGGACTGAAGTATCCACACTTTGGTCTTTCTTCTTCTGGAGCTTCATTTGGTCTTGTATCTTGGGTATTCCAAGCTGTTAGGACAATATCCACTTACAAGTGAGTGTATACCATGTGTGTTCTTTTATGATTGGGTTACCTCACACAGGATGATATTTTCTAGTTCCAACCATTTGCCTAAGAATTTCATGAATTCATTGTTTCTAATAGCTGAGTAATACTCCATTGTGTAAATGTACCACATTTTCTGTATCCATTCGTCTGTTGAAGGACATATGGGTTCTTTCCAGCTTCTGGTTATTTATTATAAATAAGGCTGCTATGAACATAGTGGAGCACGTGTGCTTGTTATATGTTAGAGAATCTTTTGAGTATATGCCCAGGAGTGGTATAGTGGTATAGCTGGGACCTCAGGTAATGCTAAGTCCAATTTTCTGAGCAACCATCAGACTGAGTTTTAGAGTGGTTGTACCAGCTTACAATCCCACCAACAATGGAGAAGTGTTCCTCTTTCTCCACATCCTCTCCAGCACTTGCTGTCACCTGAGTTTTTTATCTTAGTCATTCTGTCTGGTGTGAGGTGGAATTTCAGGGTCGTTTTGATTTGCATTTCCTTGATGACTAAGGATGCTGAACATTTTTTTAGGTGCTTCTTGGCCATTTGATAATTCTCAGTTGAAAAATTTTTGTTTGGCTATGTATCCCATTTCTAGTAGGATTATTTGGTTGTCTGGAGTCTAACTTCTTGAGTTCTTCATAAATATTAAATATTAGCTCTCTATTAGATGTAGGATCAGTAAAGATCTTTCCCCAATCTGTTGGTTGCCATTTTGTCTTATTGACACTGTCCTTTTCCTTACAGAAGCTTTGCAGTTTTATGAGGCCTCACTTACCAATTCTTGATCTTAGAGCATAAGCCATTGATGTTCTGTTCAGGAAATTTTCTCCTGTGTCCATGTTTGAGGCTCTTGGCTACTTTCTCCTCTATTAGTTTCAGTGTATCCAGTTTTATGTGTAGGTCCTTGATCCATTTGGACTTGAGCTTTGCACATGGAGATAAGAATAGATCGACCTCCAGTTGAACCAGCACCATTTGTTGAAAATGCTGTCTTTTTTCCACAAAATTGTTTTAGCGCCTTTGTCAAAGATCAAGTGACCATAGGTTGATGGGTTAATTTCTGAGTCTTCAGTTCTATTCCATTGATCTTTCTGCTTGTCTCTGTACCAATACCATACAGTTTTTAATCACTATTGCTCTGTAATACAGCTTGAGGTCAGGGATGGTGATTCCCCATGAAGTTCTTTTATTATTGAGAATAGTTTTCACTATTCTGGGGTTTTTGTTATTCCAAATGAATTTGCAAAGTGATCTTTCTAACTCTATGAAGAATTGAATTGGAATTTTGATGGGGATTTCTTTCAATCTGTAGATTGCTTTTGGCAAGATGGCCATTTTTACTATATTAAACCTGCCAATCCACGAGCATGGGAGATCTTTCCATCTTCTGAGATCCTCTTTAGTTTTTTTCTTCAGAGACTTGAAGTTCTTAGACTCACACCAAGGTATTTTATATTATCTGTGACTATTGTGAAGGGGGTCACTCCCCTAATTCCTTTCTCAGTCAGTTTATCTTTTGAGTAGAGGAAGGCTATTGATTTGTTTGAGTTAATTTTATATCCAGCCACTTTGCTAAAGTTGTTTATCAG
Organism: Grammomys surdaster; assembly: GCF_004785775.1. Taxonomy (NCBI): domain Eukaryota; kingdom Metazoa; phylum Chordata; class Mammalia; order Rodentia; family Muridae; genus Grammomys; species Grammomys surdaster. The sequence goes on from NW_021604670.1 coordinate 6,591,992, forward strand.
GTTTAGGAGTTCTTTGGTGAAATTTTTGGGGTCACTTAAGTATACTATTATATCATCTGCAAATAGTGAGATTTTTGACTTCTTCCTTTCCATATATAATCCCTTTGACCTCTATTTGTTGTCTAATTGCTCTGGCTAGGACTTTGAGTACTATGCTGAATAGGTAAGAAGAGAGTGGACAGCCTTGCCTAGTCCCTAACCTTAGTATGATTGCTTCAAGTTTCTCTCCATTTACTTTGATGTTGACTACTGGTTTGCTGTATATTGCTTTTACTATATTTAGGTATGGGCCTTGAATTCTTTATCTTTCCAAGATTTTTACCATGAAGGGTGTTGAATTTTATCAAATATTTTCTCAACATCTAATGAGATAATCATGCAGTTTTTTCCTTTGAGTTTGTTTATATAGTGGATTACATTGGTGGATTTCCATATATTGAACCATTCCTACATCCCTGGGATTGAAGCCTACTTGTTCATGATGGATGATTGTTTTGATGTGTTCTTGGATTCGAATTGCAAGAATTATATTGAGTATTTTTTCATCGATATTCATAACAGAAACTTGTCTGAAGTTCTCTTTCTTTGTCAGTTCTTTGTCTGGTTTAGGTATAAATGTAATTGGGTAGTGTTCCTTCTGTTTCTATTTTGTGGAATAGTTTAAAGAGTATTGGTATTAGGTCTTCTTTGAAGGTCTGATAGAATTCTGCACAAAACCATCTAGTCCTGGACTTTTTTTGATGGGGAGACTTCTAATAACTTCTATTTCTTTAGGGGTTATGGAATCATTTAGACGATTTATCTGAGCCTGATTTAACTTTGGCACCTGGTATCTGTCTAGAAAATTGTGCATTTCATCACGATTTTCCAATTTTGTTGAGTATTGGCTTTTGTAGTAGGCTTTGATGATTTTTTTTAATTCCTCAGTTTCCCTTGTTATGTCTCCCTTTTCAGTTCTGATTTTATTAATTTTGATACTGTCTCTGTGTCCTCTGGTTAGTCTGGCTAAGGGTTTATCTATCTTGTTGATTTTCTCAAAGAACCAGCTTCTGGTTTTGTTGATATTTTGTATAGTTCTTTCTGTTTCTACTTGGTTGATTTCAGCCCTGAGTTTGATTATTTCCTGCTGTCTAGTCCTCTTGGGTGTATTTGCTTCTTTTTGTTCTAAAGCTTTCAAGTGTGCTGACAAGCTGCTAGTATATGCCCTCTCCAGTTTCTTTTTGTAGGCACTTAGAGCTATGAGTTTTCCTCTTAGCAGTGCTTTCATTGTGTCCCATAAGTTTTGGTATGATGTGTCCTCATTTTCATTAAATTCTAAAAAGTCTTTAATTTCTTTTTTATTTCTTCCTTGACCAAGTCATCACTGAATAGAGCATTGTTCAGCTTTTATGTGTATGTGGGATTTCATTGTTTTTGTTGTTAATGAAGACCAGCTTTAGTCCATGGTGATCTGATAGGATGCATGGTATTATTTCAATCTTCTTGTATATGTTGAGGCATGTTTTGTGACCAATTATATCGTCAGTTTTAGAGAAGGTACCATGAGGTGCTGAGAAGAAGGTATATTATTTTGTTTTAAGATGAAATGTTCTGTAAATATCTGTTAAATCCATTTGGTTCATAACTTATGTTAGTTTCATTGTGTCTCTGTTTACTTTCTGTTTCCATGAGCTGTCCATTGCTGAGAGTGGGGTGTTGTAATCCCCCACTATTACTGTGTGAGGTGTAATGTGTGCATTGAGCTTTAGTAAAGTTTCTTTTATGTATGTAGGTGCCCTTGCATTTGGAGCATAGATGTTCAGAATTGAGAGTTCATCTTGGTAGATTTTGTCCTTTGTTGAGTATGAAGTGTCCTTCCTTATCTTTTTTATTACTTTTGGATGAAGGTTGATTTTATTCTATATTACAATGGCTACTCCAGCTTGTTTCTTGGGACCATTTACTTGAAAAATTGTTTTCCATCATTTTACTCTGAGGTAGTGTCTGTCTTTGTCACTGGGGTGTGTTTCCTGTATGGAGCAAAATGCTGGGTCCTGTTTATATCTCAAGTCTGTTTGTCTATGTCTTTTTATTGGAGCATTGAGTCCATTGATGTTAAGAGACATTAACAAAAATGATTGCTGCTTCCTGTTATTTTTGTTGTTGGAAGTGGAATTATGCTTGTGTGGCTGTCTTCATTTGGTTTTGTTAATAGATTACTTTCTTGCTTTTTCTAGGGTGTAGTTTCCCTTGTTATGTTTGAGTTTTCCCTCTATTATGTTTTTTAGGGCTGGAGTTGTGGAAAGATATTGTGTAAATTTTGTTTTGTCATAGAATATCTTGATTTCTCTGTCTATGTTAATGGAGAGTTTTGCTGGGTATAATGGCTATTTGTGTTCTCTTAGGTTCTGTATTACATCTGTCCAGGATCTTCTGACTTTGATAGTCTCTGGTGAGATGTCTGTTGTAATTCTTATAGGTCTGCCTTTATATGTTACTTGATCTTTTTCCCTTACTGTTTTTAATGTTCTTTCTTTGGTTTGTGCATTTGGTGTTTTGATATTATGTGACGGGAGGAATTTCTTCTCTGGTCCAGTCTATTTAGAGTTCTGTAGGCTTCTTGTATGTTCATGGGCATCTCTTTCCTTAGGTTAGGGACGTTTTCTATAATTTTGTTGAAGATATTTACTGGCTCTTTAGGTTGGGAATCTTCACTTTCATCTATACCTAATATCCTTAGGTTTGGTCTTCTTATTGTATCCTGGATTTCCTGGATGTTTTGGTCTAGGAGCTTTTTTCATTTTGCATTTCTTTGGCTGTTGTGTCAATGTTTTCTATGATATCTTCTGCACCTGATATTCTCTCTTCTATCTCTTGTATTCTGTTGGTGATGCTTGTAGCTATGACCTCTGATCTCTTTCCTAGGTTTTCTATCTCTAGGTTGTCTCCCTTTGTAATTTCTTTATTGTAATTTCTTTATTGTAATTTCTTTATTCATTTTTAGATCCTAGGTCTTTTTGTTCAGTCTCTTCACCTGTTTGGTTGTGTTTTCCTGTAATTCTTTAAGGGATTTTTGTGTTTCTTCTTTAGGGGCTTCTACCTGTTTACCTGTGTTTTCCTTTATTTCTTTAAGAAATTTATTTATGTCCTTCTTAATGTCCTCTATCACCATCATAAGAATTGATTTTAAATCTGAATCTTGCTTTTCTGGTGTGATGGTGTATCTAGGACTTGCTATGATGGGAGAACTGGTTTCTGATGATGCCTAGTTACCTTGGTTTCTGTTGCTTTTGTTTGTACGTTTGCTCTTGCCATCTGGTTATCTTCAGTGCTACCTGCCCTTGCTATCTCTAACTGGAGCTTGTCTCTCTTGTGATTTTGGTTGTGTCAGAACTCCTCAGAGTCCAGCTGTCTCTGTGATCCTGTGATTCTGTGATCCTGTCATCCTGAGATCCTGGGTGTGTCAGAGCTCCTGGGAGTCAAGCTGCCTCTGGGATCCTGAAATCCTGGTGTGACCCAGCTCCTGAGATCCTGTGATCCTGGGCATGTTAGAGCACCTGAGAGTCAAGGAAGATCTGCTCAGACCAAAAGAAACCTGTGCCACTGGCTGGGCAAGGGTTCCTGTGTCCCTAGATCCTGCCAGTCCCAGTTACTCTTGGTGTTGGGGCAGATGTTGTAGCCTTCTCACCTGTGATCCTGGGTATTTTAGAACACATGGTTGTCGAGCTTCCTCTGCATGTTGTTGGACTGGGTGCAGAGCTAATGCCCAAGGTATGCTCAGGGTATAGGCTCAGATGGGAAGGTTGGGCATAACACATCTTGAAGCACAATAAGAGAAGACTTGGACAGAACTCACAGTAAAGTTGCCTGTGAACAGCTGGATCTGTGAATGACAAAGAGGGAAACCTAAAAGATGAGTCTGGTGATAAGCTTATGACAAGACATCCCTGCTGGGGGAAAAAACAAAGAACAGAAAGTTTCTAGAACCATCAACATGTGCTCAGTGGCTGCATTAACTGCCAGGTGAAGGCAAGGGTAAAACTAGATTATCTCCCTCTACCAGATGTTACTTGTGGTTACAGAAAAACCCCAATCCTAGACAGAAGCACTTTCAGGCACCCCAGGAGGGGGCAGGTAGACCAGAGGGATTCCCTGGTTTCACAGTCTCTCTGAGTTGCTGAACAAAAATTTTCTGGTGTGAGTAGGGTTTGGGGTAAAGCCATCACTGTTAGCAGGGAGGGCATTGATTTTTCAGCCATGCTTTTCCCACCATTTGTCTTTCTTGTCTCCCATTCCTCCAATGATTTTTCTTCAAATACAGTCTGGAGCTGCCTCATGACTGCTACCTTTTCCAAACAAACAAACAAACAAACAAAACAAAACAAAAACTCACATTTGTTTCTCCATGTTTTGAAAAGGCAGTCAGTAAAGGAAAAAAATTAATATTATAAGCCCACAGTACTCATCTCTAATTTACTATGACTACATATACTTGCAAACAACAGCAAAGCAAATGCAGTCTCAGGGCATCCCAAAATTTGCGTCTGTGAGGACTAGGCTAGGGTAACTAGCAGCGACTTTTCTGATGGCATGAAGTGGGAGGTATCCCAGTTGTCTGCAAAACCTAAAAAGATTGTTCCTCTGTATTTCTACATGTGTATATTTTTCACATTACAATTTAAAATTGAAATGTTTTAAATATTCATTTGAAATAAAACCTATGTACATGACATGAAAAATTATTTTCATTCAAAATTAGGGTATGTAATGAAAACATGACCTTGCTCATATGCACAATACTGAAGTGTAAAAAAATGTCAGCAGAAAATATAAACGCCAGGAAGTTGGCACAGATACATGACAATCAAGCCAACAACAAAACATTATTAGGAGATACATTCAGAAGAAGCCCATAATGTGGCAGAATTAATCTTTACACTTAATATAAGCTATTAAATATTCAACAATGAGAGGCATTTTCTTTATGGAGTACTCAGTAAATATTCATTGGTAAGTTAGTAAGTAGTAAGTACTTCTTCAATAAATCAGTGTGTGTTTTTCAGGTAACAAAGCAGCTGCTTTGCCTCGGCCTTGCAGGCATCTCTGTAAATGTCAGATTTTTCTCAATGATGTTCTTCTGTCACCATATCCTTAAACGTCCCTCACACACTTTAAAATATAACTGGTCTCCCCATTCCCCAAGGGATGAACCACAAGCATGCACATCCAGGAAGTATTAGTTGGACATACTGGAACACACACACACACACACACACACGGACACACATACACACGGACACAAAATTGGGTAGAGGTTTACTGAGGACCTTGCAAAAGGCAAGGGGGGGTCATAATATATTGCACACATGTGAAATTCTCAAAGGATAAACAAGTTGTTTAATCCTCATTGGTTAGCAAGATGGAAAAAAAATCTGTACTATCTTAAAGAACAACATAGCAGTATTCATGGCTTCTGGTCATCTTACTTCCAAATAAATCAAGATCCTCCATACAAACAGTGCAGGTTTCAACAAAAGCCCTACTCACTGTAGAACATTTTGCTCAGCAACCCAGAGGGCTTGTGAAACTTGGGAACCACAATGGAAACACTATGTTCTGGGCAGGGAGCTTCTGAAGACAGCTATGTATATAAGAAGCTTGAAAGGTAAATACAGAATAGATGCAAACAGCTCTCTTCAGTGGATAAGAAATGAAAACATACCTTAAACTGCTGTCCAAATGGAAAGACTGAGGAGAGGGGGCATGGGGTGAGAAGTTGCTAAGAACTAGGGTGTGGAAGCTGCGGTGTTTCAGCACTGAGGTAGGAAGATGAGACCTTGGCTGATAAATGACTGACATTGAGAAGATAAGAATTAGAATTTCAGCATGGCCTACACGTTTTTCTTCTTGATTCTTACAGTAAACATCACCTTCTGGTTGGAGGAGGAGAAAATAAATCATTCTGTAGGATTTCGTTTTCTTCCTAAGACCTCCCCTTGGGAGAAACTAGTTGCCTGGAGAGACTAACATGCTGGGGCTTTACTAAACCCTTGGATGTGAGAAGTGTGAAACTGCTTTCAGTTCTGACCTTCAAAATGGCAAAAGGGATGTGCCAAATCCAGCTTGTCTTAGTTTTCCACATGGGAAGAGGAAAATGCCCATTCACAGTCAACTCACTATCTATACCCAGTGGATTCTGACCACCACCTCCAGTGGACTCTGACCACCATCCACAGTAGACTCTGACCACCCAGCCCCAGTGGACTCTGGCCACCCACCTCCAGTGGATTCTGACCACCTATCCTCAGTGGTCTCTGACCATCCGCCTCCAGTGGACTCTGACCACCTATCCCCAGTGGACTCTGACCACCTATCCCTAGTAGACTCTGACCACCCATCCCCAGTGGACTCTAACCACCCACCCTCAATGGACTCTAACCACTCACCCTCAGTGTACTCTAACCACCTACCCCCAGTGGACTATGACAACCCATCCCCAGTGGACTATGACCACCCCCCGCCCCCGTGGACTCTGACCATCCCATTCCATCTAATGGGATGGGGGTGGGGCAGTTCTTGTAAGTTCAGTCTTACAGCACAGCCTCCTAATAAACTTAGTAAGAAGATAGACAGAGGACCACTGATTCTGTGACATCATTTACTCAGGAAGAGGTCTACAGAGGGGCAGTCACTACTCTAAGAAACCAGATATCCTGTAGTGTGCTTACAAGCTAATTATGGCTGTAAGGGAACAAGGGGAGTGAGGAATGAAGATTTCTCTTTTGTCCCATGGTAGGCTCTTATTTGGAATAGCCAGGGAAATAAGTAGAACAGCTAGTTAAAGAATGTCAGGTGATTTAAAAACCCTTCTCATGGCCAACCACTACGGGAGGATGATAGGTCCAGGAGGGCAAGAGTTGAGACTAAATGAGTTATTTTAGTTTCATTATTGTTTAATTAGATCAGGAACACTTTACAAAATGGGGCAGTCATGAATAACAGTCATGAAAAGACTACAAAACTCACTCCTTGCCCAACCTACCAACATATTTTTCCAATTTTCAAGTCCTAGGTGTAGCAGAAAAATTTCAAGGCACACTAGAAAACAAAACCAAACAAAAGAAAAGCAACGAATTTGAAGAGACAGAAAGAAACAAAAATGTCTGTGATGTTAAAATTACCAGACTAGAAGTTTGAACAGCAAAGGTTCATCATCTATGGATAAAATAGTGTTAAAGAACAAGACTAACAGAAACCCTAAAGGGGGGGTATAGAAATAAGAACAGTGTTCGGGGAATGAAGAGTTCCTTCTATGAACTTGTTAGGAGAATAGACAAAACTGAAGGAAGAATCTCTGAACAGGAAGACATACAAACAGAAACTCTAGTGCCAAAGAACAAAGAAAACAAGGCCTTGTGTAGGAAGAAGCAGACCAGACTAGCCAGGAATTTACTACCATTATAAAAGGTAAGGCATAAAACTGGGGATACCAGAGAAAAAGACAAAGAAGGAGGAAAAAAAGGAGGAGGAGCAGAAGGAGGAGGAGGAAGAAAAGGAAAAGAAAGAAGAAAGAGGAAAGAGAATAATGCTGACATAATCTTCTCAAATTAGTGTCAGACATCAAATCAAATTGCAAGAAGTCTAGAGAGACTCTCAAGCAGTACAAACTAGAGAAGCAATCATAGGCATCTGATTTTTATATTACAGAATTCCACTTCACTGAGGCACACCACCCTTCTGCTATGTTGCTGAATTTGGTTTGCTGGTACTTTTGCATTTTTGCTCATTAAGTATGTTACTCATTAATTTTTCATTTCTATCATATCATAGTTAGCTTTTCAGCTGTCAACTTAACACAGCTCAGAACTACCTGGGAACAGGGAACCTCAACCAAGAAATTGCCTCCATCTGATTGATCTGGGACCATGTCTCTAGGCATTTTAATTGCTAATTGACATAGGAAGGCCAAGACCACTGTAGGTGCTACTATAAAGAGGTGACTCTGTGCTGTAAAAGAAAAGTAGCTTATGGACCAGCAAACATCATCTCCTCCATAGTCTTGGCTTCAGTGTCTGACTCCAGGTTCCCACCTTGCATTCCAGGCTTGGCTTCCCTCATTAATGGATGACAAACCATAAACTCAATAAATCTTTTCCTTCCCCAAAGTTGCTTTTAGTAGTGGTGCTTACCACCGCAGTGGAGAAGCAAACTAGCACAGTGGTTTTGGCCTCATAAAATACATTAAAAATGTTCTATCCTCTTCAGTGTTTGGAAAGGCTTGAGAAGTGCTGAGTTCACTCTTTAACTATCCATGGAATTTTCCAGCAAAGCATCTCCCATCCTGGAAGATTTTCAATTGTGATTGGAGTGCGTCTCTTTCACCAGGATTTATCTGTTCCGTTTCTACTTGCTCACAACTTGCCCATCATGGGTCACATGGTGTACAAGCAGTCTGACCATTTCATTTTTGGCTATTTGCCATATTCCATTTTTCATAGTAGTCTTTCATGATCCTTTGTACTTCTGTTAGCAGTTGCAATATCTCCTCTTTTATTTCTGATGGGCTTTTTTCTTCTAGACACACAGGTTGTTCTTTTCAAAAATTCCACCAACTGAAGGTTGGATTGGGTTTTTTCCTCTTGTTTTTGTAGTTTCTGTCTCATGTATGACGTGCTATCCTCGTCATCCCTGCTCTATAACTACAGGATTAACTGGTTCTTCTCTACCAGCTCCTTGGAGTTTAAAGTTAGGTTTGTTGTTTGAGATGCCCCCTTTTCTTGTCACAATAAACTTCCCTTTTAGAACCAGTTTTGCCACACTTCATGGGCTTGGTATGCTGTTTCCATTTGTGCCTCCAGGCATTTTTTACTTTCCTTTTTTAATTTCTCTGTTGACTCATTGGCTGTGCAGGAGTCTGCCTTTCGACTTCAACCTTTTTTCCTGGTTCCCTCCTGTTACTAATTTTGAGTTTTATACCATTAGAAGTGATATTTAATATTGCCATTTCAGTCTGCCTAGAGTTGTATTAAGACTTGCTTTGTGGCCTAAAATATACTCTTCCCAGAAGTAAGTCTATGTTCTTTATTTATTCTTCTATTGTGTAGCAAAATCTTTAAAAAAAAAAAAGAATGTTAATTCAGCTCATCCTAAAATATAGCTCATGTCCATCATGATTTTATTATTTTCAGAATTATCTTTATGTATAGTTATATTTTAAATTTCTAATTATTATTGCTATATTTATTTCCTTCCTCACTATTGTTTTCCTTAACACATTGACCTAAATACTGTAGCCCTCTGTCCTATTACTGGTATGCATGCCATCTTCAGACCTACTGCTACAGTCTTTACATTTTTGGTGTTCTTGTGTTTGGTGAATATACAAGAATCACACACTTTTGATGAATCTGTCCCTTTAACATTGCATAATAATCTCCCTTGTCTCACAGTAAAAATTTGTATTTAAAACCCAGTTGTTTTCTACTGTAATGTGTCTGTGTTCTCTCTTGATTGCTGTGTGCAGAGAATAACTTTTCCCATTGCTCTTAGTGAATATGGTTTTTATACAAGTGTTTAAAAAACCTTTTCAGCCATGCTGGGGGTTTGTTTGCTTGTTTTGTTTGCTTTTGAGAATTTACGCCATTACCATTTAAAATGAATATTGGTAGATAAAGACTTTTCTTAGCTCTTTTCTTCTTCTTATCTCAATTTTTTCAGTGATTTATATTAATGTTACATTTTATTATTTTGTCTTTATAATAATGCAGATTTTTCCCTGTAGTAATCATGAGAATTACTGCCTTTGCTATTATTTCTTATGTTATTACCTTTTAAAGATGTATGTATGTATATGCACATATGTATGTGTATGTATGTATGTATGTATGTATGTGTACGTATGTATGTATGTATGTATGTATGTATGTATCTATGTATCTATGTATCTATGTATCTATGTATATGTGCATGCATTTGGAGACATATCTACATCACAACTGACAAGTAAAGGTCAGAGTAGAATTTTCACGAGACAGTTCTCTCCTCTCATTACATGTGTCCTCGGGTTCAAACTCTGGTCATCGGGCTTGATGCCAGGCACCTTTACCCATTGAGTTATCTGGTTTTGTTTTTTGTTTTTCTTTTTTTCTTTTTCTTTTTGTTTTTAGACTTGTCCATGCTACATTGTCTAGGATAACCTTGAACTCTTGAGCTCAAGTGCTCCTCTGAATCTACTTCCCAAATGCTGGAATTAGAGGCACGAACCACCACACCAACTATAAAATACAGGCATGACAAGGTACTTTAACCTGCTAACAGCATAATTCAATCATATGTAAAAATGTGGCACATTTAGCTCCACTCTGTATTTTATGTATAATGTTACTGTGTTTATTTTTAGACTTTACTTTTAACTTCTGTCTATGAGGATTTTACCACTGCATATGCATGTGAATCATGTACCTGCAGTAGAGGCCAGAAAAAAAGGTGTCACATGCCCTGAAACGGGAGTTAGAGACAAATGTGGCTGCAAGGAACTAAATCTGAGTCCTCTGGAAGAGCAGCCAGTGTACCTAACCGATGAGTCGTCTCTCCAGCCCTGTGATGTTATTTTTATATATGGTTACAGATTTTATACCTGTAGTCTCATTTTAAATACTTTCAATTTTACTCTTTATACAGTAGTTATAAGTGATTCATACACTACCCTTAGAATATCCTAAATTGGACTACATAATATCCCTTAGATAGTTTTTTTCTCTCTGGACACATTGTGGTCAAACCAATATAGCTAGTCAATTTTGGACATTGAACCTCAACAATGTACTAAGTCAAATGTTCTCTTTGTAAAAACTAACCTGCCTCTGATATTTTTATAGTAACATTATATGGAATATTAAATGCACTCAAATATTTACTATGAGAACTTTTCAGAGATCAGGGCATAGTAAGTGCCCCCCCCAAAATGGAAAGTAATGTGCCATCTCTGCCACTGCCTCTCCTTCTGTGATGCCAGCAGACTCTGAGCTCTCCAAGGACCACATAGTGAGGAATACCTGAGGCCACTGTGTGTAGGAGAGAAAGACAACCCTCTACGATGTTGAAAGTCTCTTTCTTTCTAAAAGGAATAAGCTGACTACCTTGAATGACTTCTGAAACTCCTTACATTGGTTCTTGTGCCATGTGTATCCCAGGTTACTTCAAGGATGCAGAGAGAAAGAGAGAGAAGTGGGGGAGAAAAAAGAGAGCTAGCTTTAGGCTTAAGGGCTCACCAATGTCACTAGATGTGTACAAATGCAACAGCAGACAGATAGCTTTGCTTTTGAAAAAAATCATTATTTTAGAAACTTATTCAGATAGTAGTTTTTTCTAAGATCAGGAAGTAGCTAAGACCTAGCATGCAAAACACTAAAAGAGAATGATATAGAATAAGTTGTAACCTGTGGCACTCTTCATAAAATATAGAATAAGTTGTGACCTGTGGCACTCTGCTGCAACTATAGGACATTACACTCTTGCATAGTAGGTCTATAGGTACAAAGAGAAAGAGAAAAAGATTTTTCTTAAACCTTTTCAAATTATAACATTTATGATAATTTGATTGTATGTACTTGCCAAAAAATCATATTCATACACCAACATACATATACACCTTTCTCTTAATTTACCAAATAAACAAGACTATATTCATTAATATATGCATTGTTATTTTGATTAAATATTTGTGACATAGTCCCATATCAGCTAGTCATCCATTTGGATGGCACTAGTATTCCATTTCATTTGTAATATAGTATTACTTAATTAGTTTCAAAAGATAAATATTTGTTTTTAAACTGGATAAATACTGTAATGAGAATTTGTCATTGTTGTACAAATGTAGCACACACTTCTGCAAAGACAGTCATGATATGACATGGTAAAGGGACACTTCTATTGCTTAAAATTGTTAAATTGAAAACAAATTAGCAATTTCCACATTTTTTTTTCTGGTGAGCTTGTTTGATCTTTTTTTGTTTGTCTATTTCTTTGAAACAGAGTCTTTAAATGTGGCCTCTGCTGGTGTCTTAGTTTGAGTTTCTGTTGCTGTGATGAAACAGCATGACCAAAGCAAGTTGGGAAAGAAAGGGTTTATTCAGCTGACACTTCCACATCCAAGTTCATCATCAAAGGAAATAAGGACAAGAACTCAAGTAAGGCAGATCCTGAGCCAGGAGCTGATGCAGAGGCTGTGGAGGAAAGCTGCTTAACAGCTTGCTTCTCATGGATTGTTACCAGCCTGCTTTCTTATAGAACCCAGATCAAGGTTAGCACCACCCACAATGGGCTGGGACCTCCTTCATCAATTATTAGTTAATACAGCTGGGTCTTATGGCAGTGTTTTTCTAAATCGAGGTTCTCTTCTCTCATATAGCTTGTGTCAAGTCAACATAAAACTATTCAGCACAGATGGCCTCAGACTTGCTGTGTAGACCAGGCTGGATTTGGTCTTGTAATCCTCCTGCCTCAGACTCTGAGGAGCTGAGACCACAGGTCTGTGTCTTCATGGCCAGCTTATTTGGGCTTTCTTACTCAATAGCTTGTACTAAGTTGTTGAAAACCTCACGAGCAAGAATCCCAGAAAACAAATTAGAAGTTATGTTCACCTTTCTTATCCAGTCTCCAAATCATCACTGGTTCTTAAGCATATAAGTCTGTCCAGACCCAAGAGGAGACACAGACACCCCACACACACCTTTCAGTGGGCAAACCTACAGTCAAGCAGAAGATTGCCTGTTCCAGCTGGTTTTGAAGAGCAAAATCTATGAACTTCTAATGTTTGAATGAATGTCTAACTTTTGAGTTGATGGCACATTAAAGCTCTGGTTGTTCTCTTCCCTTTGCAGACAAGGTTAATGAAAATGATTACCTTGGCCAGTGAGGTGGCTCAGCAGATTCCAGGATTCTACATGATCGAAGGAGAGAACCAACTTCTCCACCTTGTCTTCTTACCTCCTATCTGCCCCTGTGGCACTCATACAACCTCATTCCTCCCCCCACCAAATAAATGTGCATTCAAAATTATAAAATAAAAATGCCTACTTTATTTTTTGGTTTAACTTACATTTTTTTAAAACCCAGAAACAGTGGGCAGGTATCATCTTTATCACTCCCTCAAGTTTCTCTTCCTGGCTATTTATAATTTTCTGTGGGGAACCTCCTGGAAAGGGGAGAGAATGATGTATTTTTATTGTTCATCACCAGGGTGGTTCTGACACTGCCCTTTCTCTGACTTTCTGGGTGGCTTTGTCATTCCAGAAATGCATAATTTGGCTACAGTCCCACTATCAGTATTTCCTGTTACGCCTTGGGATTCATGTATTGATACAATAGACCACCCTTCTTGCAATGTCATTTTTCATACTCCTTTATTTGGTCATTTGACCTTCTAATCCACTTCATATGTTTTGTGTATTTTACAATATTGAACAAATCTCACTTCGCCCCTAGTCAATATAAAATAATGTTTATGTATGGTTGGATTGTAGCTGATGATATTTTTCCTAGAGTTTCCCACTCTGGGTTTTACTATTCTAAATAATTCCTTAATATGCCAAGCTCTTGGGTGAGAGCATCGCAGCTGTGATTTGTGTTGTGTACATGAGATCCTGGAATATTTTCATTGTTCTAGAGACACTGTGTTACTAACAATTCTGTGTTTGGTCCAATCAGTATTTACTCTCTCCCGTGGCCCCTCATTGTCCTTGCTCTTTTAGAAGTGGTCCAAGTTGATTTTTCTCATTCCTCAGAGCTCCCTCTTCTGTTGCTTTGGTGAAGTGCTGGGAAACTTGGCCGCTTCTCTCTCTGTTGCCCATCTCATAGCCCTTCCTTCCCTGGTCTCTTTTATTCCTCCATTGCTCATACTGGATCCCACTTTAAGCAGTTTCTCCAGCATGGGGGTCCTCTCACAAAGGGGAGCTATGGGTCATTGATGTGACATTTCTCCTATAGTACACTATTGTAAGCCCCCTCGGAGTTCACAGATGTCCTCTCCCACCAGCCCACTATTTCATAGGGCAGAGGTTGTGCCATCCTGAATGAGCAGCTACTCTGTCTGGCTTTTCAGTTGACACTTTGGCTGTTTGAGAGTCCTTTTATCTTCAGGGCTGTCTGCTTTCTGTTCTTCACTCCTGGATATTTCTCTTCCTTTGCTCCAGTAATTAGTGAAACTGTATGAAGTTTTATAAATCTTCACAGTTTATATATATTTTAACCCAGTACATAGTATATAAAATAGCCAGGAGCTTCAATAAAATGAATATTAGGAGCTGTTAGAATGAGAAAAAATGACAGAGGAAAACTGAAAGGGAGAACTGAAAGTGGGAAATTCCTCTGAGGCAGAAAGGACCATCCCTTATAAATAGCCCGGACCATGAAGGAGGATCATTCTCACTGCAGCCTTTGGCAGCTTTTGCCTCATCTTGCAGGTATCAGCCATCACCAGCTCAGCTTCCATCATGACCAACAGGTGGATCCTCCATGCTGCATTCCTGCTGTGCTTCTCCACCACAGCCCTCTCCATCGACTACGAGCAGCTCCAGATCCAACAAAGCACACGCATTGAGACATGTCAGGAGCTCCTGAGGCAGCTGTCTGGAAAGATCAAACTCAGCTACAGGACGAACTTCAAGAACCCTATGGATATGATACGCCCATCACAGATGGAGAAGAGTTACACTGTGTTTGCCATCCAAGTGATGCTCCAGAATGTCTTTCTTGTCTTCAGAAGCAATTTCTCCAGCACTGGGTGGAATGAGACTATTGTTGAAAGCCTCTTGAGTGAACTCCACCAGCAGACAGAGTTTCTGGAGAAAATACTAGAGGAAAAGAAAGAAAAAAGATTGACTTGGGAGACATCCACGACTACTCGACATTTGAAGAGCTATTACTGGAGGGTGCAAAATTACCTTAAAGGCAATAAGTACAACAGCTATGCCTGGATGGTGGTCCGAGCAGAAATCTTCAAGAACTTTTTCATCATTCTGAGCCTTACTAGAAACTTCCTGAACTGAAGACCTCTTTGCCGATGCCTCTGAGAGCTGGTGATGGTTGCAGGCAATCTTTAAGCATCAGAGACTGACTTTGTGACTGGTACTGAATCTACTGCATTTGAAAGGTCAAAGGAAAACATTGAATTTTTATTAATTTATAATTTAAATTATTTTCTACTCTTTATTTAAACTTTTAACCCCAGAAAATAAAATATTTATAATACAAAAGTCAATATGACAATTTAATTTCTACTGATTTCTATAGCCATCTATATTAATAGTTGCTGGACACTTCTTTGTAAAGTACTCCTAAAAAAAGTAGTGTAGTTTCTGGCTCCTGAATTTGAGGAATTTAAAATCAGAGGAAGACACATGCATTTTGCAAGGTAAGAGACAATGGGAAACCTAAAGCTTCTAGGGAAATGGTTGGGAGATCACCTGCTATGGGACTGATAAAGGAAGTGGCTAGCAGGTGGCTCTGAAGCCAGAACCTGGGGTACCTTCTGCTTCTACTCTATTCCTGGGGCTCTGTGCTTATAAAATTAGAACCCGCTTGGGCATTTGGGGCGGCCCAGAGGAACATATCAGCTGTCTTATTTACTCCAAAACCTTTTCTATCAGAGAAATGATCTGCCCGGCAGGTTTATTAAATGGGTATATGCCTCCAAGCCTACAGATGAGGAGCCCCTAAGCACCCCAACTCTTACTAAATGCAAATGCCTTTATCTTGCTCCTCATGATTTCTTGGGGAAGCTGAGGGTATCTGTCCCTTCTTTACTCAACATCTACATGGTCTTGTCCTTTATCTACCTCTCAGAATTATCTACTCCTGGCCCCTCAACTTTGTTCACACAGAGTTTTGGGTTCATCCTTCTGACTTCCATCTTTTCTGCAACTCTCAGAGCCAAATTCAAGATGGATGGATCAAATCAAATCTGATCTTTAAGAGGGAAGCAAGAAAGTATACGCAAAAGGGACATTCAGGGGAGAACGGCAACACCAATGTCTCCGACAACTGTCTTGAGAAAATCAAACTTTTAAGGAATTCTTCTGGTATCTGGCCAGCATATGCCAACTGGCTAGCTTTTGTCCCTGTACCCAACCCTTAGAAGCTTGGGCTTTTATGACTCCTACTGCCACATGCAAGCAGTTATGGACACAATTGATTTGATCCCCTTCACATATGCCTCTTGGGTGGAAATAATTCTCTTACTTCATGTTCCACGTCAGGCAGGAACCTAAGTCTCAAAAGGATCTAATAATTGCTCTTAGTTCTTATTACTAATAAACGGGGGTTTCCAGAGGCAATGCAATGTGAAGAATCGTGGAGGTTGAGGCATTTTCTCTGGGAGCATTACAAAACTTTAAGATCATCATCTAATAATTCTTCCTTAGTAGAATTCTGGGTGGGGACAAGCTACTTTTGTGCTGACAGCATGGGGTGAAACTAGGAAAGGTCATCACAATGAGCTTGCACCTGTGCATCCAAAACAATGAAATGCCCTGAAAACACAATTCTTGTCTTCTGCAACTTCCTACCTCAGCCCTTCGCGGAGCTTTTCTTCAGCAGGGCTCCTTTCTGCCTGGGAGTCAAGTACAAGTTCAGCCTATAGAAATGCATAGGCTAAGCAGTGTCTAGAAACAAGAGAATGGTGCGTTTTGCTGTCTTCTCTGGGCACTACAGATAAACTGGGAGAAAGCTATTTCTGCATAACTTAAAATATGGTCCTGGCTGAGCATACTAGCTATCCAGAATGCCAAAAGTATGTCCATCACCAACGGAGAATAAGTGAAAATCCTCCAAAGAGCAAAGTTCTTCTCAGAAGAACCCAAGCATAAAGCTCCATATGCTTAAGCAGGTAACTGTGCATGGAAGCTATCATAGGGTAATATTATTTTAGCTGGCATCAGAACACTCATAAGCATAATAGTCTAGGAAGATACCTACAAAGACTTGATATAGAAGGGTGGATCTAGACGTTTGAAGTACAGCACCATAAAAGACAGAAAGGCATTTATGTAATGCTGTTTAAGAATCAGCATGTTGGTGTCTTCATGAACGGGACTTCAATTCCTCCTCAGTGCAGCTGTGGTACAAAGTAGGACCTGGGGTTTGGCTTATAGGTCTAGCACTCCCATGTGTGAATTAATGTGTTTCTTGAAGGAATGAGCCAGGCGTAGTGGATGTTCAGAACCATTTTCTCATATGCATACCAGTCTTCGCTTCTGCTTCCCATTATGAGACTCAAGCAGTTGCCTGATTGGGAACCAAAATAAACCTCTTTTATTTACAAATTACTCAATCTTGGGTATTATGTTACAGAAACATAAAAAGATTTAAGATAGCATGTTTGGAGGTGTTAATTTGTTCCGAGAAGAGAGACAGAGGAAACAACCCAAATTGCCTGGCCATGTGATATTCCCTGAAGTCAGTCAGAAAGTAACAACTTCCTGGTGGAAACAAAACAGACTCTTCAGAACAGATGGTGTCACTCAAAACTCACCATTGTATATGCTGATATCAGGACACTCTCTGTCATCTCCTCCAAACCTCCAGCAAAGACAGCTATTCAAGCTGGGCATGGTGGCCAGGCAGAATTACATTGTGAGATCCCATGAGATCCCATCTCAAAATAAAACTATTCAAAATCCTTTTGTGTGCAGAATGCATATAAATAACAGAAAGCACCCAGGTCCACATGTCAAATAGTATGAGAAACGAGCATAGTGGATGACCAGACCTTTGTAATGAACTAACTTGTGAGAAAAAAAAAGACTAAGCAGTAACAGAGCACTCTTTCCCTTCTGCTTCTCAGGCCTCCAAATAAAGTATGAAGACACTGTTCCTACAGATGTGGGTTAGTAAGGGCAGCTGTCTCAAGCTCACGAGTTGTATGGAGCTCCACAAAAGCAATGGGATACATGTAAACATAGACTTGTTGCCTAGACACATGGTCCATGTAGACATGCAGATGCAGTGAAGCATAAGCACATGTCGATATTATCTTTCTTGTAGTTAACAAACAAACAAACAAAAAACAGTATTTAGATATTCTAGCGGCATTAAGTACTTCCAGGTACTCAGATAACACCTGATTGTAGATTTAGTCATAAAATGCTCTAAGAAAAGGAAGAGTATGCCATGGACTGAGAGAAAATATTTGCTAATAACTTATCTGATAAAACGTTTGTATATGTATATATTTAAAATACTCTGAAAATTCAATAGTTAGCAAATAGGTCAATCAAATGGTAATGTATTTAAATGGTGGTTCCATCAAATAAGATGCATAAGAATCAGATAAATACATACAGATAGTAAAGCCATGCTTGGTGACTTGGAGTGGGTCAGACTAGGAAGGAATGTGAAGTGGTCAATTCCACCATGAGG
>NW_021604670.1:6610400-6618045 GCF_004785775.1 Grammomys surdaster
ATGAGGGTGGGCCTGCTGTCGTCACTTCTCTTCTGAAGATAGCCCACCTCAGCTTAGCTGCATCTGTGTGTGAAGTTGGCAGATTTGCCTAGTAGTGGTGACAAGGTCCTAACCAATTCGGGCTTCTGTATTTTCTCTCTGAATGTGAGAAGTGCAGAGGTAACAAGCAGTTGGAGGTAGGTCAGAAATACACTCTTGCCCATGACTTGACAAGTTGAACAAGAGGGTGTGAGGCTTGACCACGCTCAGTTAATTCAATCTAGCCTATGAAAGGCACACTAAAGACTTCTTATGACAGCCAAGGTTAAAAGAAGAGTCAAGTATTGACAAGAATATTCAGTAACGGCAACTCTTGTTCACTGTTCCCCAAAGAACTGTAGGCTGCTTTGGAAAGCCACTGGGAGTTTCTTAAAAAGGAAAACATATGCCAAACATCTGATTCAACAAGTCCTCTCCCAAATAAATGCTGTATCTATACATTTTTCTCTAACTCTGTTGCAATGCCTGTTGACTTTCAAAATGAGCTCTTCCCTGAATCCTTTCATTCTCCATGTTGTTTTTAAAATGCCAGTTTAATTGGCTTAAGTCTCCTAGAGTTAATAGTTTTAAGCAAACACCAGTGCAGGACCAGAAGAGCCATACAGCTTTCCACTAATTAATAGGATTGAGTTAATTACTTAACTCATTCATTGATTTGATGGAGAGTACTCCAGAAATGTGTTCCCACCAAAGCACCTCTCCGTTCAGCACACTGCTTCAGTTGCTGTTGTTTGAAATCCCTGCTGTTGCACAACTCCTTGTGCAAGTGCTCTTAGAATGCCCCCAAGCACAGTCTAAATCATGTTCCATCATAATTAATTTAAAGTAAATACAACTCACTCAAAAATAAAAAAACAAAACACACTGCGAGAATAGGTCTTCCAGTCACATATAGCTGATAAACAATTCGTACCAACAAAGACTCCAAAACATCAATGGTATAAAAGCAATATGACCCACTTAAAATGAACAAGATTTTGAACCACCACTTCACCAAAGAAGTTACATGGCAGGTACAACAAGAGGGTGTGAGACTTGACAAGGTTCAGTTAATTCAATCTAACCTACAAGAGGCACATTACAGACTTCTTATAAAGGCCAAGGTTGAAAGAAGAATCAAGTATTGGCAAGAATATATAGTAACTGCAACTCTCCTTCACTGTTCCCCAAATAAGAACAGTAGGCTGATTTGGAAAACTATTTGGGAATTTCTTTAAAAAATATAGATAGATAGATAGATAGGTAGGTAGGTAGATAGATAGATAGATAGATAGATAGAGATATATCAAACATCTTATTTAACAACTCCTCTTTCAAATAAATGCTTTATCTAACAAAGAATTCAACATAAATATTCTAGGAGCTTTATAATAGTCTGAAACTAGTAACAAACAAACCACATATTCCAAATGGATGAATAATTAATAATTAGATCCATATAATGAAATGCTGTTTAGCAGGGACAAAAACCATGAATCACCAGTAGATGCAGCCACATTAATGAGTCTCTAAATAATAATGCTGAATATAAAAAGACTGTCCAACTAGATGGTTGACCACACTCCAGGGATGCCCCCACACCCAAGAGTGAATTTTAAAATCAGGACACAGAGTTGGGTTGGGTAGGGCAGTAGGGTCTGAGAATAGAGGAGTTAACATGATCAAAATACTTTATATCGAATTTGAAAAAACACAATATTATTTTTTTAAAAAAAGTGGTCCAAAAGGAGTAAACTCTGTATCAATCTACTTCTAGAAAGAAAAACTAATCTACATGCCATAAAAATGGATTGATGGTTACCTGGGAATTTGGGGTAGTTGCATCAAGGAGTGAAACCATGTGAGACATAGAGCCTTGGGACATGGATGGTCACCAGCTCAATTGTGGTAACGGTTTCAGAAAGTACGTGCTTGCCAAGACTTAACAAAGCATTTGTCTTAGATACATATAGTTCATTGTGTCAGTTTTACTTTTTACTGAATTCAAGTTCTGTTGTGCAAGTACAAACACAACACACACATAGGCCACACATACACAGCACAGATACAACACACAACATACTACAGACACAACACACCACATACACACACCCTCCACATACCACACACAAACACTACAAACCACACACCCTATAGACCCTATAGAGCTATAGACCCACCACACACACAAATGCCATACATGCATCCTACATGCACACCACACATATACAACACAAACACACATACATAACACATAAACACAGAAAAAACACTATATCCTTTATATATACACACCACAGACACACAAACACCACATACACACACATACACACACACACCACTCAACCACATTGTATTTATATCTATTCAAACATCCTCCCCCCACCTCTCCCTCTCAATCTATCTCAGTCTCTGCCCCCCTCTTAGTTAATGTGAATACTGCTACTGTGAACATAAGCATACAAACACTAGTTCAAGTCCCATCTTTTACTTCTTTGCAATGCATGATCCGAAGGAAAACTGTTGGATCATGTAAGCTCATCATGACGCAAATATAACAGTGATAAATAATATTTCTTTTTTTTTTTTTTCGAGACAGGGTTTCTCTGTGTAGCCCTGGCTGTCCTGGAACTCACTCAGTAGACCAGGCTAGCCTTGAACTCTCGAACTCAGAAATCCGCCTGCCTCTGCCTCCCAAGTGCTGGGATTAAAGGCGTGCACCACCACCGCCCAGCAAGGAATTACTTTCTGCAATAGATTCTGCTGAAAGATGTCTTAGGGACATCAGATAAATAATTTACATAATCTTCTTGGTAGCCTTTCAGGCATCTTTGTAAATAAGGAAACCAAGAGAGGCACAGTGAGGCTCAGCAGGCTGCATCGGCTGGCAAAAACCAGAGGCATCATTGTACCAGAGGTCATACACTGCTACTGTCTAGCTCCAAGTCAATTGATATCTTCGCTCATCTACAAAGCACTGTCATAGTTGTGGGGATGGGGTATAAAGTTCTACTACCCAGTGGCTCACGCTGCAGTTTTACAGTCCCTGGCTTTGCGCCAAGAGTCATACTAACCACTAGGAGCTTGTTCAGCCCCATCACAGAAGGGGCTGCTTCCATTCCCATTCAGAAGAGCAGTTCCCCTTCCCTCTCCAGGGATAGGAGCTAGAAATTCCCATCTCTTTCTGCTCCTTCCCCCTCTACTCTGAAGGTTCTGGGAGGTAACCGTCTGCACTGAGTCATCACACTCCCTGGCTGGCTGCATTTCCTTCTTTCAACCATGCCAGTTTTATCCTGCACAAGCATGAAACCTCTGCGTGCAGTTTCCTTTTCAAGTCTGACCCACGCTGCTTTCGTTATCTCATGGGAATGTTAAAGAATGAGAATGAGCTTCGCTGTTCTGTAGAGAGACATAACACATTTCTCTTTCCCTTCACTTCCTAATGGATTAGCTCATTTTATGTGTTCGCAGAAAAAATCCAGAGATCAGACAACTTTAAAAGCAGAAAATGACCTACTAATCTTAGGAATGAATAAGAAGCTATGATTTTAAAGGTTCAAATGTTTAAAAAAAGAAAAGCTGTGTATACTTTGTTGACAAAAGCCCAGAATATGGGGTAATACAAATCTGAGAGCTGATGGGCTCAGCCACTTGCTAAGTGGATCATATTGGAGACATCATGTAAATTAGAAATAATACTACCCCCAAGCTCTTCAGGGTTGCTGTGAGAAGCCAGTAGGCTGTCTGATTCAGTCCAGTACAGATCCAACAGAAAATGTCCAATGTTTAACTTCAAAGCAAATAAAGATTATGGGAATTTCTTGACATCAAATTAGACATGCTTTCTAGAGCACCCTTCCTGAAATCAAGTCCCAAATAATCAGGTTGCTGATGAAGAATTGTTGTCACATGAAATCTACATAAATGTCACTTTTACCAAAATGGCAGATGTTAGGAAAGTATTCATATATTGAACATGTGTGATAACACTCATGGGTAGTGCTTTCCTGGAATTCCAATTTCGATATGTGGCTACTTAAAAAGCAAGGCCAGCTATTTCAAGTGTGTGGAATGTCAAGGTAAAGGTGGATAAAGGATGGATCCAGGTGTGGGGAAGCATGAGCAGGAAGGAGAACAATGTGGCACTTTTCACATGGTACTAGACACCTGTTTCTGCCAAGCAGCATCAGGGCCAGCAGTTATTCCTGTGAGAGCCGGGCAGATCCCTAACTCACTGATTGGACATTTGTCCTGCCTGAGCCTCTTGTTGGTATCTCATTCCCACAAACAGTAATCAGAAATAGACATGTGTTCCCAAAATAGGACGTAATAGGATAGGCCAAAATCATGCTAGGATGCTGGAGGAAGAAGCACTAACAGTGTTAACTCTTAGGGTCAGGTTGCCACATCCAGCTTGCAGCCTGTGCTTGGTTGGCCTCTAGGTGGTGCCCTTCTATGGCGGGCCTGATTAATGAAAACCAGCTCAAAAGGACAGACGAGGGAAAGACACATGCATAAAAATACTGTTTAGATGTGTCTGAAGCAGATAAATTTCACAGTATGTTTGCACTGAGTCTGAAAATAGTAAAGGGGTCTGTAAATAATATATAGAACTTATGGACCCAGGCAATGACCCATCTTTCAGTATAACCCAAGATTTATGAGAATTACTCCATAGGCCTACCTTTCAAAGTATTGAGAGGAGTTCTAACTCATGCCTGGAAGGGCCACTACTTGCCCCGTTTCCATGAACTGATGCTTGTGCAATAATCGAATTCAAGGATTCGTGGAGCAACCTTTGGCCCTTCCCTATTGAATATTTTAACCTGGGGTACAGTAGAACACCTAAAGAAAGATGACTAGGGCTTTCACTTTAACTGACCTCTTTATTTATTCAGATAATATGTAGTAGAAGCACATAGCTATGTCATTCTAACGAAATTCAACCAACATTTCCTCAGTGCAAGCAGTACCCGATGCTGTGTCAGCTCTGAGCTCACACAGATAAGCAGATACAGGCACTCTATTCAAGAAGATCATTTCCACAAGGAAACAGATGTGTCTAAACTTGGAAGCTTGATAAACACCAGCAATTTCCTGCAGAAACCCTGCGGAGAGCGACTCCATCTATCTGATAGGATCTGACCAGACTTATAAAGGTGAGATTTGAACTAGGACTCAAACCTGTACTAACATTTCAAATGAAAAGATAAGAGTAAAGAGCATCATGGTAATTCAGGAAATGTCATAAAGTATGGTACTACAAGAAAGCAGGGACGGGGTAAGAACAGGCAGAAGTAGAGTTGAAAATTAAAGTTGGGATGCATGCTGAAGGCCTAGCAAGCTGGGTTTTTAAGTGGCATGGTCATACCTTCATTGTGGACAGGAGCCTTGGGTAGATGGAAAGAGGGCAAGACTGGGAAATAGAGAGATTGCTGAGGAGCTGGGACAAAAACTTAGTGGCTTGAATCAAGACTGAGAGTGAGTTTGTAGACACCTATCACTGGGTCTGGTTTTTGTAAACCTCTCAGTTTTCATCTGAGCTTCCTTTTTTCACAGACACAATACAGTATCACCATTCTCAGATGGCCAATGTTTGAAGGGACTGAAAGTGCAGTTCTTCATCAGACCAGAAGCAGCAGCTGATGCTACTGCTCAGTAACTCCCATGCTCTCAGAACCTTCAAGAATGCTATCAGGGTGTCTCTGCAGCAGAGATATTCCAGAACTGGCTGGGCCTAAGAAATCACTTGAGGAGCTTAACACAGATTGATTTCTTTCCCATAAATGTGAACTTTAGACCACCACAGGGCATTGCTTCTATTAGATTTCAATTGTTTTCCAAACAACAGTAGAAAGCCTTCCCATTCCATGGAGGATATCATCAAACTTTCTACTGACTGTTAAGGAGGTGTACCTGATTTCTAGGCTGTTGTAACAGAGTCCCCCAAGTTGGTAGCATAGAAAAGCAGAAACATCCAGCCTCACAGTCCTGGGAGATAACCGTCTTAGAGCAAAGTGTTGGAAGGGTTGCCTCTCTCTAAGGGCTGTGAGGATATTTTGTGCCTCTCTCCTAACTCCTGGAGGTTTGGTGATAATCTGTCTATCATGTCATCCCTGTGTGTATGTGTCCCCTAATCTCTCCCTTTATACGAGGGTAGTGCTTCTCTTGGTCCACCCTTTCCAGCAGGACTCATCCAAATTCACCTTCAACAACCCTATTTCCACAGGTCAAAGCGGTGAAGTACTGGGGGCTCACACTTCAGCATGTGGGTGGTGAGCAGACAATTCAACCAGTACCACAGGGAGGAGACAGCTTTGGTCTTCTTCCTGGACATCACTTTGTGTGTCCACTCTTCTGTTTGGTTTTGTCCAGAGAATTCCTCCAGTCACTTCAGCTTCCTCTGTCTGCAGCAGCAGGAAGCTAGAGCACAGACTACATTGATGCTCCTTAAAATGATGCAATGACCCCATTTGGTTTCATTTTGAAAAACAAACAACTGCTACAGAGCTCTTCAAAAGATGCTAAAATCACCCCCTCACTCATGGTTGCTATAAACTTTGTAAATAGCTTAAAATACAGTTGGCTTGACTGTCTATGTTGGGTATGTGGGAATCTTGATACCAGTTGAAGAAAGACAGGCCACACCAGGGAGGGGTCCTGTGGGGTACAACATGATCTTTGCTAAACTCTGACATAGCATTGAGTTTCATAGCTTAGTATTGGTCCTAAACCACACCCTTAAAGTAATAAATGTGGTCTACACGAGGAATTCATTTTCTTTCTATTTCTATTTATCTATATTTTTCATTTTTGTGGCCTAATTGGATTTACTAAACTCAAAGAGCTCAAGCTTTCTGAGCCATATTCTGGTGGTTTCTCTGATTGAAAAAAATTTTTTTCTTTCTTCCAAATTGCTTCATTTTAAATCTTTAGTTTTACCCCAAGTTCCTGTTTGCTTGTAAGGAGAGTGTGGTGGGCAGTGACATATTTCATCTGCTACTTACTTGTGAAGTATTTTTCCCAAACATGCCTGGTGTGTAATAGGTGCTCAACAAATGGTAGCACTCCATCCTCTCTTTGGGAAATTATTATTTATTATTCTCTTTATGAAACACAGCAGTGTCTATCACAAAGAACCCAATCCTTCTGCCAAAGTAGAATCCTACGAAGTCCAGGTTAGATTGAACACATATTCTTTTCTATGTAGTTTAGAACAGCAATGCGGTAATTCCATTATTTAGGCAATAAAATGCCATGTCCGTAGGTATCAAATATGTATTTGTAGAATGAGACAATGGCCTAGACTCCTGACTTTGGACATCATGTCCAAGAAGCTCGTCATTTCTCATCACATAATTCCACAGATGTTGTTGCCTAGACTCAACCTACTGATGGAAAACTCAATGGGTTTGTGCCCCACCCTGGACTTCCAGGCTGACCACACTCCCTATACAACCATATGAGAATGTACATGCATGTGAACTTAAACAGAGAGTGGGGGAGGGAGAGGGAGAAGGAGAGGGAGGAGAGGGAGAGGGAGGAGAAGGAGAGGGAGGAGAGGGAGAGGGAGGAGAGGGAGAGGGAGGAGAGGGAGAGGGAGGAGAGGGAGAGGGAGGAGAGGGAG
>NW_021604670.1:6618145-6622917 GCF_004785775.1 Grammomys surdaster
CGGGGGGAAGGGGGAGGGGGAGGGGGAGAGGGAGAAGGGGAGGGGGAGGGGGAGGAGGAGGGGGAGAGATACAAATACAGGCACTCCTCCATCTTTAGAAGTTTTATCACATGGATTGTTACCAGCCCTTTACATTCTCATTTGCCTTTTTCATATTATTTCTCGGGTCATAATGTGGGAAAAACAAAACACAGATAGCCCTTAAACTAAGTACTTTAGGAATTCTAGAGTCAAAGGCCTTCTAAAGGCTTTGAGTAAAAATATTGGACAGTCAAGAATAATGGTCATTCACCTGGTTGTACATAAAATGGATTTTGCCTCTAGTGAGTGCCTATCAGTGATCTCCCTCACTCTCAACTAAGCCAAAATAGCAGGAATATCTTTCACAAGTGCCCCAAGTCATTTATACAGGAATAAGTTTCTAAGGTGATATAAGAGTTCTCAGACAGGTGCACATAATCTGTTGGCCACATGACTAACTACACTTCTGAGTCACAATGTCCTGGGAATAACAGCTTTCTCAGAACATCCTCTAAATGTCGGTCACAGTGCACACTAGAGATCTATGCATTAAAATTTGGTATTTTCTTTAAGTGTTGAGTAAGGACCAAAAGCAAGATTCAGATTAATGCCAACGTTTGATCACTCCAGCCAGGTCAGTGTTTTGTAGCTCTATTTGGTGAGTGGAGACTATATGTGGAATACCCTCACATGGATGAGATGGATAACAGCAGAAAAATCATTCACTTTCTGTGCATATATGCACCCATCAATCTACACGCCTGTACTGAACAGTGTACAGCATTCAGAATATCAGAGACATAAGGTCTATCTACAGGGAGCCTTGACTTAGAGGTAAAAATGAGCAGAAAGGCAAGATAAGTACATCACAGAGACATGAGAGGGCTACCAACGAGTAGAGGATGGAGCCAAATCCTTCCCAACACCCATGACCACAATCTAGCTGGCATAGTAGACACACAACCTCAGAGGCCAGCATGATTTGAGCAAAAATAATGAGGTACTCCTTTCTTCCTTAGCTTGATTGGGCCTCCTTTATTCCCACCCAGCATCCCATGTGCCTCACAAAGACAGATTGGGACATCAGAAGCTACCTTCAACATCTATCAGCTGAAAGCAATGGGGAAGCTCAGCTTCAACCTGTTATGTGAAAATGGGATTTATTGGAAGAGTAGAATTTCCCATAACTTCCAAGTGGTTGTTACAGGACGTGCGCCATGAGAGATGGAGGGAGCTAGGCTAGCAACAGACTTACATAACAGATGGGCAAAAATGCCTTCAGGGCATCTGTGTGGCTGACAATACGACATTTGGGTAGTCTATATAGGCCCAGTCATTTATACTTTCAGGCTGTGGCTTGAAAACAGTGGATAATTGTGAACAACACTTAAAAACTCCAGCACTGGAAGTCCAGGGTGTGATAGCTAATAAGGATAACTACACAGTAGCTAGTGCGTGCGCGTGTGTGCGCTCACACACACACAAAAGCACACACACAGTGGAGGAGGTCAAAATGATGAATGTCCTTTAGTGCTAATATCACATCTATCTAGTTCCTAAACTGGCTGACCTCACAGTAATTACTAGTCTTAAGTGGTTACAGGTCTAAGTGGCTCCCTTTCTAAGCACTGCCTGGAGAAGAGCTAGACACCTGGCTTGTTCGTGCTGTCGATTTACAACAGTAAAAAGAAATGCCAGATGGGCCAAAGAGGGACTGAACAGATTTTCTAATTATCTATGCCTGTGTGCCTTGAAAGAAAAACTGGCTTTTTTGAACAACTGAGCTATATGACAGGAAGGGAAGATCCCAGAGAAAAGGGCAATAAAAGAGAGGAGGCATTTGGTGCTAATATTGGCCAGTAATTATCCTCCTCTGTGTGTGTGTGTGTGTGTGTGTGTGTGTGTGTGTGTGTGTAGCTTTATGTGTGAACTTACACATACATGTAGATGCCCATAAAAGCCAGAAGAGAGAATGAGATCACAAAGAGCTGGAATTACAGGCACTTTCTTGTAAGCTATCTCATGTGGGCACAGGGAACTGAACGTCTGAGGGAACAGCAGCTCTCTCTCTCTCTCTCTCTCTCTCTCTCTCTCTCTCTCTCTCTTTCTCTCTCACTTTTTTTGATTCTTTGTGAATTTCACATTGTAAATCCCATCTCCTCATGGGGAATCCCATTGCAAACTCCTCACCAAATAAAACACACACACACACACATGCACAAACACGGCAACAACAAAACAAAGCATAGAAATATCTCATCATGGAGGCTGTAGTATGTCACAATGGGTTCCACAGTATATCCCTCTGTCCTACACATCTTTGTTAAGGCCTAGGTAACTGTTATTTAGCCTGACATTATAAGGAAACTTTCTCATATGTTTCTGCTGCTGTTATGAAACTCTCATGATCAAATTGATTACATATTCTGTTATGTTCTGTGCCCTTGTAAACCAATCATGATACAAGTCAGTAAAACTGATTTGTATAGTTATTTACAATTAGCTTGGGCCTGAACAAACCACCCAGTCATATTTCCTGTAACTGTGTATAAGCTTTTATGATATTTGTTTTTATAAGCTAAGGTGAATCCCAACATAAGAGATATAAGAAACTATTTAAAATAAGTTCCAAGACCTCCCTGGGAACTGGCATCCTTCTTGGCAGAGAGAGACTTGTACATGGGTAACTGAAGTCCCATCAAGGTTGACAAGTTAAGACATGAAAGCTAAACAAGACAAGTCCCCTGCTGTAGTTGAATACCCCAACCAATGGTAGCAGGAGAAAGTGTACAACAAAGACATGTTCCCCAATCCCTAAAGAAAATCCCCTATCCCTAAATCCTGATTGGTGGAATAACTTAGAACAGATGTTTGTAGATCTCAGGCTTAAAAAGCCCTGTAGGACCGTAACTTGAGGTCACAGTTCAGCTCCCGAGCCTGGAACATGGCCCTAATTGTTAATCTTGGAGTATAGCATTCACTGAATCATCTCTATTTGACTGAGACTGGTGTATGCGTGGTTTGTACAGCGATTCCCAGACCCCAACAATCTTGACTCACAAATGCTCATTGCAACAAGTCATTGGTCTGGTTCAAGACTACTGGCTTTGTTACAACATCAATACTGGCAAGGATTTAGAGCAAGGAGAACACTTCTTCATTGCTGGTGGGAGTGTAAACTTATACAACCACTGTAAAATCAATTTGGTGGTTTCTTAGAAAACTGGGAATAGTTCTACCTCAAGACTCAACTATACTACTCCTGAGCATATACCCAAAGATGCTCCAACATCCCATAAAGATTTGCTCAACCACGTTCATAGCAGCTTTATTCATAATAGCCAGAAACAATGCCTCAGTGCCATCTTCTTAGGATTCGACATGATTGACTCTAGTTGATACTGAAACTTGACTAGGTGTGCCTGGAGATGTACAGCCTAGGAAATGCTAGATGCTGTCCTGTTGACCACATTAACCATCGGAGTACACCTGGAGATGGATTAATAGCATTTTTCATTATTAGATTAAGGTACCATGGTCCCAGTGCAACAAGTATATGAAGGAAGATGCAAATGCAAAGAAGGACCCAGCTTATTCTTCCCTGAAGACAACATGACCTAATGCGCTAAGACCTAAAGGAGAAAGTCGGGTCAGATAAATAACCAGGAAAACAATCTTACTCACAGTAACCTGTTGATCAACAATAACAGCAGCAGCAATAACAACAAAAACAAAGCCAACAAAACCTCACCAAACCCTCGGAATAAACCTAACATATGATATGAAAGACCTCTATAATGAAAACAATAAAGCACTGTAGAAATAACTGGAAGAAGACATAAATTTGTGTTCATGGATTGGCAGAGTTAATATTGTGAAAGCAATATCTGTTACCAAAATGGTAAACAGATTCAGTGCAAATTCCCATCAAAATTCTGATAACATCCTTTATCCAACCAGAAACAATAATTATCAAGTTTATTAACAAAAGACCCCAAATAATCAAAGTATCCCAGAGCAGTGCTGGATGGTATCACAGTATCTGATTTCAAACTGTACTACAGAGCTACTGCAGCCAAAACAATACAATCTAGCACAAAACTTGATCCCAGCCTGGTGAAGGACCCCAAAGTAAACCCCATAGCTACACTATGGAGACAAACAGCATGTTGGAAAGACATCTTCTCAACATGCAGTGAGGGAACCAGGATACACGTATGTTGAAGAATGAAACAAAATCTATGTCTCTCACTTTGTACCAAAACGGAAACAAAACAAAAAGGCAAAAATCCAGACCAAACCAAACTAAATCATAACACCTCAAATGGATCAAGGATCTTGTATAACATGAACCTTTGAAACCACTCAAGCTAAACATGGGGAAATACTTTAAAGGGAAAACATGGAGTCCTTTCTTTCTGTAAAGGACTCTATAGCTCAAGGAAATGGGCAAGAACTGATGAAGATGTGAGATTAAAACCCTCTGTGCCAGCTGGGTGGTGGTGGTTTACACCTTTAATTCCAGCACTTGAAAGGCAGAGACAGGTAGATCTCTGAGTTTGAGGCCAGCCTAGACTACAGAGTGAATTCCAGGACATCCAGGGCTACAGAGAGAAACCCTGTCTCAAAAAACAAACAAACAAGCTCTGTGCCAAAAGGGAAACAATCAGTGGTATGAAGAAAGCCTCCAGACTGAGAGGAACTCTGCCAGCCACTGACCTGCCATGGGATGATTGGTCACTTTCTTAATC